>NC_039480.1:6773893-6849374 GCF_003590095.1 Trichoplusia ni
GCAGCAGCTGCTGCTGCGCTGTCCCTCACTGCGCAAGCTCAGCCTCGAGAGGGTGCCGCTGGACCGCGCCTGCTGCCGCGCCATAGGTCAGTCCAACGCTGGGGAAACGTGGGCTACACGACATCGATTGCCATACACCGACACAAAAACGCGGGTGACGTAGCACGGCGGTTCAAGATTAGTCAGTAAGAGTCTGACGCTTAAATTTATATCCGTGGTGCCTGATAACTGAGCCTAACTCAGCTGTCAATCTCTTTTCTTTGCACCAACTAGCCATTTCTTCTCTTGTCTCCCGCTTGCAATGGAGGGAAGTGGAACATTTTTTCTAACTCCACCTTTTTACTATTTCTGATTAATTTCGTTGCGGGTTCCAAGGCAGTTTAATGTTCCCCCTGGGACACACCGAACTTAAGTGTTTCAGTGGTTTTCGTTGGTTTCATCGCAGATCCTGGCTTACAGGAGTTGCAATGACGGGCATGTGTGGCGGGCTAAGTCCCATAAAAAAAAATGAGTTTGATACTACCCGTTTCCTCCCCCGAGGGAGTGAGAGTGGTGTAAGTCACCACGACAAAGTCACTGAACGTGACGTGTTGGACAAACGTTTCTGTTATCCACGAATGCTTGTCCTGAGTCTGTGTGTCTTTGTGCATGTGACTTGAATGTTTGTGAAACCCAAGATACAAGGATTAAATTCCTTAGTGTGGAAGTCGATTATTTAAAGAAAAAAATAGAGAGAGGGAGGATCGGTCAACCCTCAACGGGTCTATGTCTAATTGTTTGACCGATAATTGATTGAGTGGCAATTGGACATGGTTTCATGGTTCGTAAAGATACAGTATGATTGGTGTTTGTCTAATGTGCGGGGTCTGCTGCCAGCCAGTAGTAAATGTGAAACGTGAATTTTAGCCCCACTGCTGGCCAGAATTAATCCGTAATTGGTGAGTGGGAGACGTACGACGAGTGTGTAGCCCACTATTAGGTCTATGTAAACTAAATGATGAATTGCATCGAGGGTCGTAGGTGTCAGTCTAGAGACTACCTATCTGACAGGTATACATCATGAAACCCCTTAGTAGGACTGGTTGATAATAAGATGCTTCTAAAATACTTTTTTTTGCATATTTCCATATTTTATCATCATTTAAAACTAACCTTTTACGAATATTTCACTTTGACTTATGAGCCAAATCCGTTAAGCAGTTCTCGAGTTTTTAGCGAGACTAACGAACAGCAATTCATTTTTATATATGCAATTTTTTTGTTACAGGTCAATGCAATAACTTAGAAACATTAAATTTAACAATGGCACAGGGCATCACAGCTGAAGGATTAGAATCAATACTGGATGGATGTCCCGGGTGAGTTTAATTTATTTACTAAATAAAGCACACGATTATAAAGGTTTTCGTATTGCCCTTAAGGTATCTTTTATTGAAGAGACTTGAATTTGGATTGGTACCGACTTTTTTGGGTTGTGTACTCAAACAGTAATATTGGAATCTTTGTAATTTCCTCCACTCTCTGTCTGTCAGATTGTATGTGAATTCATTTTTTTAGTGATCGATTTATTTGCGTACGTATCGGTATCGCCCGACTAGTTTCGGACCCAACCGGTGTCTTTAATCATGAACTGACGTGACAGCAGGTGAGCGAGTGGACTTGACTCAGGGTAAATTGTTAGGAAACCTTATTAAATGATGTAACGGTTAACCCACGCGTATGTTTGGGGGTTGCCCGACTAGTTTCGGACCCAACCGGAGTCCTTAATCACGAGTCGAGTCGCAATAGTTGAATCCGAGTAAACCGCTCTCAAACAATTAAGAAACATCATCACGAAACTTAATCTACCTTTAGATTATAAAAGCTCAAAAGTTTCCTTGTCTCAGGAACTCTTGAGATTAGCGCGTTCAAACAAATAAACTAAATCAGACCAGTAGTTATTAGTCTCAGAAAACTGAAGCCCACGCGGACCAATTCGCGCGCAATAATATAATATGCGGACAACGTCACATACATTGTTCTGAACCCTAAGTAAGTTGCTAAAGCACTTGTGTTATAGAATTCAGATACAACGAGGGTACCACAAACACCCAGACCCGAGACAATGTAAATTTGTGAATTTTTACATTGACCCGACCGGAGATCGAACCCGGAACCTCAGAGCTAGCGACACCTTGAAACCGGTGCTCACGCAACTCGACTACGGAGGCCTAGTTTAACAATAATTCAATATTTCTTCTCTTTCCAGACTACTCTCTCTGAACATATCCTGGTGTAACCTTGACGAGGAAGCACTAGAAGTTCTAGTCACGAAGCTACCACAGAAGATACAGCGGCTTAATATCGGCGGTGCCAGACTCATGACAGATGAAAGTGAGTACTCTTTCTCCCACATTTTTATGAATTGACTAGCTGACCCGTCAAACGCTGTTCTGGCTTATAAATTCTTTCTAGTTTCTAGGTAATTCTATTGTAGACAAAAATTAAGTGAATGCCACATTGCCACAAAAATTTGGTCCTATAACTAAAAAAAAAATTTTATTGTGAGCAACCCTTATCACTTAGAGGTATGAAAAATACATGTTAGCTGATTCTCAGACCTACTGAATACATACGCATAACGGGGAGTGGTGTGGGCGTTTTTGATTTGCCATGATGAAATCAAACAAAATACGAGTGTCGATACATCCTTTGATTTATTGTGAACAATTTTTAATAATCTCCAATCACAAATATTCACACACGGCTCAGATGGAAACCGATTACTTCCGGAAAGCGGTGAAGTCGGTCGTATCCGGTAAACATCCGCCCGACTCGACGTCTGTTTAAAAAGTGTCTAACGTTTTTAAACGTCACTCGTCGCCTGTCAAACCGTAGGGTTGTTTACACACGAATCGAATACACCAAAGTCGATTGTCAACTTGACGTTCCGATCTTGCTCTCTCTGACACGGCCATCCTGCGATACACACGCCCTCGTGTGTGCGTTCTGTAACAAATAGCAGCACAGTCGTTCTCATCGCTCGGTCAGTCCTGACACAAAAGAGCACTTTATCACAATAGCTTTCTCTACTATTCTATCATTGGTTTGCCTTTTCCCAACTATGTTGGGGTCGGCTACAAGTCTAACCGGTTTCAGCTAAGTGCCAGTGTTTTACAAGGAGCGACTGCCTATCTGACCTCCTCAACCCAGTTACCTGGGTAATACGATACCCCTTGGTTAGACTGGTTGTCAGACTTTTTCAAGCTTCTGACTACCTGTAACGACTGTCAAATATGTAGGAATAACAGCCGGGACCCACAATTTAACGAGCCTTCCGAAACACGGAGGAACTCATTATGACAAAGATGGTCACCCATCTACGGACCAACCGCGTCAAGCATAGCTTAACCTGTGATCGTTTCACTTATGCGGTTATAGCTTAGCCACGAGCTCCTTTCCCTTAATAATGTGAGAGCAACCAAGTACCTCAACAATTTTACATTTGCCACCAGCAACAAACTACATGAACTAATCACAAATCTCAAAGCAGGAATCTACCTGAACGCTGAGTCCACCCGACTCCATGGTCTCTCCAAGACCCGATCTCAGCCAGAGTCACCATAGTCTCTGCTTCAGCTCCTACCTTCGCCAGAGCTACCACGGCCTCTGCTTCGCTCTAACTTCACTGACCAATCCGGCACCCCCTGTAATCGGACATCGTCAATAACATACACTAGCTTTTCGCCCGCGGCTTTGCCCTTGTCGAGGTCGGTTATATCGCGTTCCCAAGAGAACTCTTCAAAAGTCCGGGATAAAAACTATCCTATGTTCTTTCTCAAGGTCAACTCTATTTCTGTACCAAATTTCATTAAAATCAGTTCAGTGGTTTGGACGTGAAAGCGTAACAGACAGACAGACAGAGTTACTTTCGCGTTTACAATATTAGTAGGGATGTATTCGATAATTTACGAATGAACAAGTTACAACTTGTACGTAACTTATTTCCTAATGTGAAGAAGTTATTGCATATTTCCTGTAAATTCTATAGCAGTAATGACGTTTTAAGACT
The DNA here is from genome assembly GCF_003590095.1 of Trichoplusia ni. NCBI lineage: Eukaryota > Metazoa > Arthropoda > Insecta > Lepidoptera > Noctuidae > Trichoplusia > Trichoplusia ni. The sequence continues at coordinate 6,777,945 of NC_039480.1, forward strand.
TAATCATTCTAATGTGTTGTTCAATTTACTTAAATTTGACATACATACCGAAGTATGATTTGTAATCTTATCCCTAGATCTGTAATTCGTCGGATTACAAGGTACTCTTTTGTCTGGGGGTCTTAGCCAGTACTCTATAGGGTGGAAGGGACGTCATACCGATCAGGCCCAGGGGTTCTGGACATGATTCCAGACCCCCCTGCGTTGGAACTTTTCATCGGTCTTTTGATGAATCGGTTTAGTCATGCGGCATGCTCGAAAACCCGCCACTGGTTCAGCTCATGATTGAATGATGAATTGGACATTTTGACGTCACTTTCGGTTAGATTTGCGAGAGAGCGATGACCGAAGAGTACCTCTATGAATCAGTTGATCGCGAGCAGTTTTTAGTGTTTTATTTACAATGCCGTGAATGTTAATTTCGTGAAAAAAGGCTAAATAATGATTTTGTTATGAAAATATTATTACGTAGGAAAAATGAGTTTAATTTCATTCCATTTTTTATGACGCATAAAATTAAAAAAAAAACCGAAAAAAAAAACAAATTTTATGAAAGACTGTTGAAAAAATCCAAGGGGATCGGTATGACATCCCTTCCACCCTGTATCATCTAACAAATCCGATAGTTCGCGACTGGTCTGCAACCGTTTCCCTCCCCGTAGCGCTGGAGCGGCTGTCGGGCCGCGGCGCGCGCCTGCTGGAGCTGGACGCGTCGGACTGCGGGCGCCTGACGCCGCGCTGCGTGGCCGCGCTGTGCCGCCTGCCGCGCCTCGAGCACCTCGCGCTCAGCCGCTGCTACCTGCTGCCGCTGCACGCGCTCACGTGAGGCCCTGCCATGCTCCATCCGTTAGCATCCGTACCGCCCGGACCCCATCCAAGCCAAGCCCGACCGAGAGGCGACCCTTGGCCACCACGACGGGGCACTCCATACCCCCGCATCCGGGTCTCATGTCCCGGCCACCAAGGCCGGGACACATAAACACGATGCGGCGTTGCTTCGTGGGAATCTACGACGAGCATCGTAAAAACTACGTCGCGACATCGTAACGTGCCACGATACACGGCACGACACCGTCGATACAATGCAGAGTGAATTGTCGCAGTTAATTTCGAGAAATTGACCACACTAGACACGTCCTGCTGTTGTTAAGAAGACGGATAAAGAAAAGACATAAACTCAGAAGATACTGGATCAACCCATTTTTTTTTATCGTCAACGACGTCGTGCCTTGTAAAGTGGCACATTACGATGTCGCGACGTAGTTTTTTACGATGCTCGGCGTAGATTCCCACGACGAGACGTGGTACCGTGTTTATGTGTCCCGGCCCTCACGTCTTGCACGGGTCACGTGAGGCCTCCCACCGTAGCATAGCGCGGGCCGTGTGGACATGCTGACCGCGCTCACGTGAGACACTCGTACAATTACTGCCATACATGATAGCCGAGTGGTTCAGGTCACTACGCCAAACCCACTGAGCGCGTCGTTTTGCGGGTTCGATCCCCGCTTCGGGCAAGCAATTGTACGATGCACGAATGCTTGTATTACGTGATTTGTATGTTTTGTGAAACCCAAGACACAAGGATTGAATTCCTTTAAGGTCTCGTTTTATAAATAAGAAAAGTGGGAGCTCCCTTCAGCCTGTCCATATTATCTCAACAGGCAGCTGGCAGGCGCGAGCAGGCTGCAACACGTGGACGTGTGGGGCATGCTCCACGCGCACGCGCTCAGCGCACTGCGGGCCGCGCTGCCGCACGTGCAGGTCAACTCATTCATGTTCAGGTACACTCCAGCAGGCTAAACTCTTCAGTACTTCCATCATTCAAAATCAAAATGTTTTTTATTTCAAATAGGCCGTTTCTCAGGCACTTTTAAAACGTTACATTACTGACTCTAGTTGCACGGTTCCAAAGTGTCATTCTAATGGAGAAGAACCGGCAAGAAACTCCATTAGATAGAAAATCAGGCAAATTATATTGAAAACCACTTTAACGGATTTTATCGCGGTTTAATTTTAGATTTTAGTTCCCGACGTTTCGAAACCTTTGCAGGTATCATGGTCACGGGCAGACTGCCTAATAATGACTGACTTCAATGTCTAACGTTCGCGTAAACCTAAGAAACTACTAGACAAATTGTAATTTGGTAGCTTCATAAGGATTGATAATGATTTTGCGGTGCTAAATCACGATAGCCTATGTCTATGTCTAAATCATCATTTAACGTGGAACAGCTGTTTAGTGCCATGAAAATTTAATCTTCTTTGTATTTGTTTCAAAGTCGGATGTTCGATTTTCTTCTTAAAAAATGTTTATAATAAATTACGACTAATTTTGTGATTAAGTCTAAAATCCATGATATTTCATCTGCTGAGTGTCCTTGCTAGCTTTAACTTGAGTTTAAAAGTAAATTTTCAAAAATATTTGTCAATTATAATATTCCTCCATTGTCCTCCCTAACAACCTTCTTTTCCAGTTAAAAAGCCTATAGACTAAGCCTATGTCCTTTCTCAAGCTCTAGACTATCCGAATACCAAATTTCATTACAATCGGTTCAGTAGTTTTAGAGATACTTTTGCATTTATAATATAAGTATGGATTGTCTTCCTTCACAGTGCTATAGCAAGACCAACGGTGGGTACACGAAGAACATCAATTTGGGGCCTACGCACGAGAGACTGATATTAAAGATATTAATTTAACTAAAGTATACCAAGATATATAAACTACGTTATAACTAAGTGCCTCCATACGTAGGAGACTGTAGTTATAGTTACCGGCACGGATCTTGAGCGCTCGGCGGAAGAGTGGGGATCGCTTTGCGCATCGGACACTCATCTATACTCTATAATTATACTAATATATAAAGCTGAAGAGTTTGTTTGTTTGTTTGAACGCGCTAATCTCACGAACTACTGGTTCGAATTGAAATAATATTTTTGTGTTGAATAGACCATTAGTCTAGGAAGGTTTTAGGCTATATACCGTCACGCTGCGACTAATAAGAGCGAAGTTACAATGGAATATGTGGAAAAAATAGGGAAAATTTCTTCCGTTCAAAAATTCCTAACTTATATCTTCTAAACACGCGGACTAATTCGCGGGCAACAGCTAGTGACATAATAAAACTCCAATCTTGAGCCATCTTGAGGTGCAACTGCAGCAAAGAACGAATTAAACGAACGAACTCATCCCTCATGTCGTCCATGACGCGTTTTTCTGCGGGACACTCCTTGCACTGTAGTCCGCCCCGCGCCTCACTTCATACCGCTAAAGGGACACAAACAATCACTTCTGCACAGGTCAAGGTCAGCGCTCAACATCCGTGCCGGTCAGTATAGCAATGTGACAAGCCTGTTGGCGTAGTGAGAAGCCCTGACTGACTAAACAGGCGGTCGTGAGTTCGATTCTCACATGTAATATTTATTTCTAGTACATTTAAGTTTTTACTATAAAATTATAGAACAATATTATCGAAAAATAGTTATAATCTCGCGAATTGGTAACAGTTCTGGCCTTATGATGATGTTAATTGAGAGTAAATGTATATTGGAAGACGTTGTTACGATTCTGTACAAAAACGGATACCTATTACTAACCAAACTGCTATCTGTTCGTATTTCTGTCACTAGTTTGTATCTCATTAACTGTGAAAGCTGGACAAGTTAAGCAGTGGTTGGTTCTGTCACATATTTGATGTGTGACCGTTTTTAGTTCATTTATTTTTCTTTGTCCTATATTTACGGAACCCTCAGTTACGCAAGATCGCAATTAACCCGCTTTATTGATCAGTCATATATTTGATTGGTGACAAGTTTTGGCATATTTATTTTTCTTTGACCTTTTAATACATAAGCCTCAGTATCGGGAGTGCAATTCGCAACTGACCGGCTTTGTTGAATACTGTTTTTCTTAACCTGATGACGTCATTTCCTCTCAATCGAAAAGAGCCCATCTGTTATCAGTTCGCGGTGATTATATTATCTAAATATAATCACCGCGAACATACAGGTAAATAAATCTCAAATCAATGAGATAATAACATTTATAAGTAAGTTAAGTTAAAGATTTATTGTAAAAATTATCGTTTTTTTTTTCCAAAATAAATATTTTTAAATTGTACTGGTTGTTTTCTTATGCCGTATCCTTCAGTAACTTGTGTTGTGTTGGCAGATAGACAGTCGCTCTGAAACATATTGTGAATAGTTGATTCTAATGAATGCAGAAAAGACTCTGAATTTATGTTTTTTATACACACGTTTAAAAAATAGGTAACATTGTGCCATGAAAAAAGGAAAAGGATCATTTTTAATTTAACTAACTTTTCCAAGTAAAAAACCTATGTATTGCTAGAAAAAAATACTGAAAAATAAACTTAATGTAAAAAAAAACACTTAATAATCAACTTAATATATTTTTATTGAAAGATCAGCAGCAACAGATTCCTTATAACATTAAATATAATTCCTCTTGTCAGTCATTTGCCTATAAAAACCAATTTGTCACATAAAATTGTCTATCTAGTGTTGTATTTAGCAAACGTACATTTATCTATGGTCACACTGAAAGCAAGCCTTTGCCCAGCTGTGGGATGATTACAGACCTATTTTCCCATGTTTTTATAAACTTGCTTTTCTTGTTTGCTTGTTTTTGCAATCACATTTTTGTAACTTCATTTTGAGGCACTACCCAATAAGCTAGCTGGAATTTTTAGGGTAGCTTCAAACCTGATGACAATGCAATTTACAATTGTAAAACCCTGCTCAACTGATTTTTATTAAATTTTAATGGAGTGACATTTAAAAACATGGGTTTATAGATTTTTTTACTATTTTTTTTTTTCAATTATCATATTATACTAGATTAAGGCTCAATGGAGTTGTCCTCAATCATTCTCCTTTTTTACAAAAAATGGATTTCAGTTTGTCAGTTACAACTTTCCTATGCACCATGACAACATAACCACCCCACAAGTACCTAACACAACTATTTAGTGAAACTCCTTTTAGCTTTCTGCTCGGCGGCGTCACTGGCTTGTACGAAGGTCCTCTTCAGTTTATTCTTTCTGCTTTCTCTGTATTTAGCTGAAACTTTTTCTGATAATTTTGCTATTCTTTGCATTGTTGCTGGTGGGTATCTGTAAATTAAAGAGTCTTAATTAGAATATTCTGTTCTTCGTTAAGCAAAAGGCCTGTAAGCCAAATTTTTTATAAAAAAAAAACTCGGGGTTTTTAAAACTTGTTGGCTAGGAATTAGGGGTATTCTTTAGTAATCGGCTGCATTCATAGGAGTGTGGGGATGGGGGGAGGGGGGAGGGGTGGTGCCCAGGATATACCCCCTAAAGGGAAAAGATGCGGAAACGTATATTTTTTGAGATTTTTTGAAATTTAGTTTTGAGGTTAGGAGTGTCAAAACGGTGTTATTGGCTGGGTCGACGGAGCCCCGCTTCGCGGGGCTCCTACTTCTGGGTGGTTTAAAAATAAATAACCACGAAGTGGTTGGCGGGGTCTATTCGCTCGCTTCGCTCGCTCAACGACCCCGCCAACCACTTCTAACCTAACCTGTCCATGTCGGGGTGCTCCGAGTCGGGGTTTTAACTATGATGATGGTTCTAGATTTAGTTTTATACATTTCAATATTTTACATAAATTTCGATTTATATGATTATCATCATAACAATTTAGAAAAAACACAATACCAAAACACGGAACATAAACAATCGCGAAAGAAAAGCGAATGAACTAAATGAACTATTGGAATGTAATTACACTCTTTGACAGTTGAGTGACACTTCAATATGACGGTTAGAGTGAGAAAACACTAGTTTTTGCCATACATTATAAAATTTTCTGTTTCATTTTTGAGAATTAACCTCAAAACTTTAATTTAAGATTTCTCAAAAACTACACATTTCCGCACAAAAACACTTTATATTATAACTCGGGGCATCATTGCCGATCTATTAAAACCAAAAACACCCAGTAATTCGTGCAGCCCGTTTCTAAAGTCAACCCGATGAGAAATTCTTTACTTTTTCATACCAAAGTAGTTTAAAAGGAACTCAATTTAAATAATACATACCGACAACCCAAAAACTCGATATTTGTAAACAACTGCGCCAACGTAATAAGTTCGCCTTCTTCAAAGTCCCCTTTGTGTTCCTCCATGAAGTTTTTCCTCACTTCCCATTGCTCGTCAGACTCGTGTTCTGATCTTAACGAATCAATATCAAGTACAGGTTTCATTTTATTGCTTATTTTGATAAAATTAGACAAGGCAACGTGTGACGCTTTCGTATTTTTGTACTAGAATTTTGTATGACAGTGACCTGTGTACCACAGATTAGAAATATTTTGTTATTGCTCTACGCAATAATATGATTGTATGTTGTGTAAAGCATTGTAGGTGAGTAGCAAAAATGGATAAAGATTTAGGACACAACATCATTAAACGATTTTATAATATCAATTATTGTTAAATAACGATCCTCAAAACAAAATATCATTGACTCCTTTGATATTATTTAAGTATTTGTTTGAAGCCAAAAATGTAGTGTGAAAAGGAACATAAAAAATGTTGCCCAATGCCAGAAATCTCAAATAATTTTAGTAGTATGGGGTCAATTAATATCCTGAATTATTCCCAATTCAGCGTTTATGTGGTAATAAGTATATACAACTGCTGTTTATGATTTTGCTTCAATTTGGCTTCTCAGCAGAGTATTTTAAATATTTCGTATTTGACAAAATTTCAACATGTCATTTTTGATTCTACTAAAACAACAGTAGAAATCAGTAAGCTTTCATCTGGCAGCATAAATATTGACGTATAACCCGACCAAACTCAGAAGCAAGCCAGGAAAATGCAAATTCATCCAAATCCTCATAAATTGAATTAGGGCTAGCGCCAAAGTTTTCCACTGCATACGTCTCTCAATCGATCGGGTGATACGTAAAGTAGTTATAAGTACAAGTCAATTAAGTTTTTGTTTTGCCAAAAGGCGTAGTTATAATATAAAATTGAGGGTATTCTTAACGAAAATAAATAGTAATGATTTACAAAATGTCATGACGTATATTAAAGTTAACTACCCGTCTCACAGACGTCGTTATCGGTAAAAAACTAATTTATTAATATCTCGATGTAGTTTCTTTGTTTCAAATATTTCATTGCGAAATTTATTGTTTAATAGATCGTTGGAGCTGTTGTGAATTAAAGGAAACGTGGAAATTGGCGTCTGTTGCTGTAATACGCTGTCAAAATGGCGTTTTCGGTTGCGAAAAAATGTTTTCTAACATATCTTATTTCTCGAAGTCAGGAGATCATACCAGTCCCGATGGAGACATTACTGGAAGTCCTCAAAGACGTTACGTTATAAGAGAAGCGTCAGAAAACATTGAAATCCATCCTACAGAGCCAGATTCAACTTCAAAACACCTAGCATCTAGTCTCAAACTTCCAGAATCAGTTAAAAAATTCGCTGCGAAAAAAGGTTCACTATCAGATACCGACCTCCTTACCATCAATGATGAATCAAAAAGCCGTAGTCGCAAACCCAAGTCTTTAAAACTGGATATTAAGAAAGCTAGTCAGTCTATGACAGACTGTTTCACGCAGACAGACCGCTCCTACGTAGAAAATACACCAAAACACATTCTATTGGAGTGCAAGAGTGCGGACTTGTTTAGTGAGAAGTTTAAATCTTTGAACTTCAGTCGGTCATTCGAATTTGATTTATCTTCGGACTCCGAACAAGAATTAGACATAGAATCGTTGTCCGAATGCTCCGATACAGACTTATCTGTGAAAGAAGAAGAGACGTCAGAAATAAAAATGTGTAGGAAAGTGGAATCAAGCTGTGAGACTGAAATAGTACCGTCAGTCACTCCAGAGTCCTTTGGTGATGTCGAATTAGACCGAAGTGAGGAGCAGCGTATGGAGCTACTGTTCAACTATGAAATGCGATTTGAAAGAGTGGAATTAGTTTTAAAGAAATTGTTGTCCGAATTCCAATTTCACATTGACGTTTGCAAACTGTTTAATGAGCGGTTTGTAGTCACTGCCCGGCCTGGCACCGATGTTGCTTCTATACCAAGCAAATACGGCCAAGTACATTGTATAAACAACGTGAACCGTGACACTCCAACCGAATACTGGAACATAGTAATGCAGAAAGAAGATAACTATGCTAAACAGAAGTTCCGTAGCGTAATAGAATCTATACAACAACAGCTACTCACATTCTACAAAGATTGCCTTGAAATTCCTAAACGGCAGAAAGTTAAAAAGCCAATGAAACGTAGTACAACATTTGATTTACACAAAGGGAAACGCATGCACAAAAGTATTAAAGTCTCAAATAAGAAACGCATCAAGCACTTTGATTTTCCAGACCACCGGGAAGCGTTCCTCAATCTATTCAACATGGAAACCGATGAGACGGACACAAAGCTCAACCAATCAGACGTAGACAAGTCCTGTGTATGTCAATGTCACTTGTCTCTTAACCAATCAGACAGTGGTCTGACAACGAAGACGGAAAACTCCAATCAATCAATAACATCATCGATCGGTAACTTCAGTTTAGATTCCACAACGTTATCCGCATACTCTGAATCTCTAGATATGATTGTAAGCTACAATAGTTTCGACGATTCAAGCCTATTTACTACACTTCTTCAAAAGCCAGCTATTGAACGCATAACCTTCTACGTACAAGTCCACAGTATTCAACTCAAACCGGAAATAACCGAAAGCTTTGATGGTAGAAACTCAATTAAATTCTACTGCCCCGCTTGTGAGACGACAGACAACGAAGAAGATGGATTATTAAAACACATTTTGAATCAAAAGCACTGTGAAAAAATACATTTTCTGTACAAGACTGCGTATATAAAGAAGTGTGTGATGGCTGGGAAGGAAATACAGCCCAGTACGGTCTTGAATCCGATGACAATGTATCGAGATGATAACAAAATTGTTTGCTTTGGAGACGCTATGTACGCTTGCTCACTTTGCTTTGAAAACTTGATCATCGGTGAGTCCATACTCATGGCTCACTGTGCAGAGCCAGTTCATTTGCAACGGAGAGAGAAATTGTATGAAATCTTTGAATAGACTACGGACCTACGGTTGTAAGGGTGATCGCTTCTATTGACTATCGGTCAGTATCTCTTCTTTTTCTAAGACTTGTTCTTGAATCTTTAATGAAAGTGCTGTTCAGATATTAGTTTATTTATATTACTTTTTTTACATACTAAAAATAACAATAATAATTTTTTTTGAGTGCCATAATCATGATTGAAAGCAAACACAAAACATTTTTATCTGAAATTGAGAATTATCTTTCCTTTTAGTGTCCAAAACGTAACTCGCGTTAGGAATTTTAAACTATTACTATACTTTCTTGCTATGGCTGTCAAAAGATTAAATAAAAATATGTCACTTCATAGCCATCCCAAAAAAAACGTTATTTCATAAAAAAAAATGCTCTATGTGCCAAATCTTTATCAAAAACCTAATCTATTTAATTTTTTATATGTACAACTAAACACTTTTAATAATAAATCTATTCTTGCTAAAAAAACTACTCAAAAAATATCTGAACAGTACTTCTCCCCTTAAAACATGACATTTTATACCAATTTTTTTCTTTTCAAAAAATCTATTCTCTAAATATTTTTATTCTGAATCCCAGTCTTTTTTTGTTTAAACAAAAAATCGACGTTTTAATATAAATTAGTTGTTAGTCGTAAATTCGGTGCTCGCATAGTTCATTTTGTGTTCAGTAGGTATTTTTGCTAAACCAGTTGACAATTCAAGCAATAAAGTATGGAAAAAAATAATTACGCAATATTTGGCCTCACGATACTTGTCTCATCCTCTAAAAATAAATAGCCTTATCCCAACTATGTTGAGTTCGGCTTGAAGTCTAACCGGATTCAGCTAAGTACCAGTGTTTTACAAGGAGCGACTACCTATCTAACCTCCTCAATCCAGTTACATGGGCGACACGATACCCCTTAGTTAGACTGGTTGTCAGACTTTCAAACTTCTAACTACCTGTAACGTCTGTCAAAGATGTGTATCCAACAGCCGGGTCTCACAATTTAACGTGTCTTCCGAAACACGGAGGAACTCGTTAAACATAGATGGTCACCCATCCACCGACTGACCGTATCAAGTGTCGCTTAACCTGTGATTTGCTCGAGTTGTCAACTGGCTACAGTGAGAACGTCTGCATAATTAGGAACTGTCCATTTTTACCGTTTTAGCGAAATAAAACCATTTTTTGGTGCGTGATTTTCGCTTTTTCGTAATTTTTCATGAAATTTCATTATTCTCACAATTTATACTGGCTTCAACATAGTGATTTTAAATCCTACTCTTCTATAGAAATGAAAAAGTACACAAATTTTAACAACATTTTGGAGAGCAATATACTGCAAAAATGTTTACAACATTCTTGGCTATGGTGATCATTTTCCCAAGCAATGCTTCAGTCGTCATGCAAACTTACCGAATCCAGACAGCTACTTACTAACCCAATTTTAAGTTATCTGTACTGGTTACATAAATACTTAAAAAGATCTGAATCTTTTTCTAACTGCATCTACTTCAACTTGTAGCCTTTAAACATATATTTTTTCTCTTTATTTATTCTCGGCTGTAGTCATGATTAAGAACTCCGTTTGAGTTCATGCCCGATAAACCGTTATTAACTAAATATAACCACGTTTTTAAATGTCATTCCATTCAAATTTTATCAAAATCGGACCGTTTTTATAGTTGTAAATTGCATTGTCATCGGGTTTAAAGCTACACTGAAAATTTCAGCCTGCTAGCTTATTGGGAAGTACCTCAAAATTGAGTTGCAAAAATCCAACCGGAACGACAAACAAACAAGAAAAGTGAGTTTATAGAAACGTGGGAAAATCAGCCTCAACTTAAGTTACTAGCTGTCCCAGCAAACGTTGTTTTGCCAAACAATATCGGTCAAAAGAATAAAAAAAGGGGGTATGAAAAATAGATGTTGTCCAAATCTCAGACCTACACAAAATTTCATAGGAATCGGTCGAGCCGTTTCGGAGGAGTTCAATCACGTACACCGTGACCCGAGAGTTTTATATTTCCTGATTATTTTACTAAATTACGAAAAAGCGATATCACGTGACAACATTTTTCTCTAAAAACAACAGGGTGTTACAAAAAGACTTTTCACATCTTTTTTTTAGCGTAGCTTAGTCCTTCGTACATATTATTGATAATAATTAAGATTTAATTAAAAGCTGAAGACACACCGATTATATTAAAAGTAATTAAAACATTGTTTTATGATAGTGGTTTCTTAGGTTTACGCGAATGTTAGACATTGAAATGAAACTACTTTTACGGATTTTATCGCGGTTTAATTTTTGATTTTAGTTCCCGACCACTGTCTGCCCGTGACCATGATACCTGCAATGGTGTCGAAACGTCGGGAACTTTTCTTTTCTTTTTGAAACGTAAAAAATTTTTTTTTTTTTTAATTAACGGTTTTGTTTTAGTTTACAGAAAAGATTTAAATTACTAATTAGTGCTTAAAAAAAATAGGATTTTATTTTTTTTTGTATTTCAACATAAAAAAATTGATGTTTTTCTTAAAATATTTCTGAAAAAAAAAAACTTATTAAACTAGAATTGAGTTCTACGATTTCTTGTTTTAGACCCATTTGTAACACTTTTAATTTTGTCTAAATAAAATTAACAATGTTTTAACATAATCGGTTATCTTAAGCTTTACGTTAACCCATATATTAACCATAGCGTAATAAGATTAGAATAACCCCGCAATCTATAGACTGATTTTCTTTATTTTCTTTTTTTACATTTTTATTTCAAAAAGCGACTTTTTAATATCAAACAAACTATTTTAAACGAGTCTCTATTATTTTTAGTAGCTTCCTTGCAATTTTTTTTTTTGGAATTGTTTAAATGTTTAATACACAGTTTTTATAGTTATAATTTTAGTCCAAGTAAAGTTAATGTGACTTAAATCTCTTTCTAATTAATGTCAGAAAGTCTACCTTCAAATCTTAAAGAAGTATTATTGAGGTGTGAAAGAGAGATGCCGCTACTTTTTAAACGCCTCCCGCACTAAGGAATTTAATCCTTGTGTCTTGAGTTTCACAAACATTCAAGTCTCACACACAAAGACACCCAGACTCAGGACAAGCATTCGTGGATCAAACAAATGCTTGTTCTACGCGGGGATCGAATAAACACGTCGCGCTCAGTGGGTCTGGCGGGGTGACCTCAACCACTCAGCCATCCGTGCAGTCGTATGCCGTGTATTGCGCTCTCACCCTTCCACAACCATTATAATATTATTTTAAAACGTGATGGTAAGTTTCAGGATGCCGCTTGTCAAATTATGCTAAAAAGAATTATATTTTAAGTTTCGCGTTGCATAATTATATTAACATGAAGGAATACGGAGATTAACGCGGCTAATCAAGGTAAAATTCGCGTTAATCCCCGTATTAGTTTTTGTTAATGTGAAAAAGAGTTTTTGCGAAATTATGTAAAACAGGGAATATTTTAACTTAAAAAAAAAGTTTAGTACGCAAAGGGAAATAGATCAAATTCAATAAAAAGTTGTGGAATTTAGTTGAAAACGACTTTCAAAATTTGTTTGATAAATTTTAGTTTTTTAAATTACGAAAATATTCATAAACAGAAGACATGAATATTCGTAAACACATTACGAAAATATACATAAGGTAAACAGTTTTGTATAAAAATAAATCAAAAATCAATACGTAAAAAAAAACAGTTTTTTTTACTATTTTGTAAGACAAGTGGCCTAGAGTAACTTAAATAATAAAACTGTACTGTTAATTATAAGACCAAAATTGAAACAAACCATGATCTCAAAAACGCCTCAAATTAAAAAAAAAATAAACCCTTAAGACTGATTCCAGATGCCATTTTTAAAAACCAATAAAATATTATCCAGAAAAATACATTTTTTTTTAGTAAAAATAAGAAAACCGAAAAAATACATTTCTCGAAATCCTGTGATAAAAATTTTGATATTTTCGCTTTTATATTAAGTTTTGAACCTGCATTATTGAAAAAACTGTGATAAAAATTGTTCATAATTTTACTCGAAAAATTTTTTTCTTATTTTTACTGATTTTTTTTTTCGTATTTTTCGCCATGTCGCCACCGCCTACACTAAGCTAGTTTTTAATTAATATTTTACTTATATAATCATAATTATAAGCTTGTAGTACACTGTATGTTAACATTTAATGGTTAAAAAAAAACATTTTTAACACTTTTTATTAAAATTATAACTATAATAAAAAAGCACAAAATAAACGCAAACTGAGACATACGAAACATAATGTAATAACTAAATCAATAATAATAATAATAAACGAAAAATAACACATTTTCAATGAAAACTTGGCTTAGGCCAGAATTCCATAGACTTATATTAACCAACATTAAAGAGAGGTGTGTTGTATTTCGTAAGGTTTATAAACTTAAGTTATGTAAAATGCTAACTTAGTTAAACGCTGGTTTTAAACGTTGGCGCCAATATTTGATCCAATGTTTGTGTAACGAAGCTTGGCCAATAGCCAATACTTCGAATGTTGGTCACACGTCAAATATCAAGACGCATGGTAGCGAGTCGAGCCAAATTACACAAGTATACTCTATTCGTTCAGGTACTTAAATAAAGTTAAGAAAGTGGATCAAAGGCAAAGTCAAATTCTTTATTTCAATTAGACCAGTATATGACACTTTTGAATGTAAAACAATTTATTTATACAATATTATAAATCTAGTGTCAGTCTGTCGGTCAGTGATCTATTGAAGCTACCAAATTCAAATTGTAATATTTTATTATTTATCGTACAGGGGCTAAACATGCTTGGTGTTTCTTTGTCTAAAAATTCAGTCTTAAACATAGGCGACAAAAACCGATGTGTTTCATATTGATTACAAAATGACACATACCACTCAAATGTGTGTCGTTTATTTATTTAATCACTAACTAGGCAAACTTAAATTCTTTATCTTTATCTCTTAAAATAAACTGGCGCGTAGATCCAATGGTATTCTAATAGTTTTCAAGAGCCACTTAGTAACAAAATAGTTGGCAAACAGTCATGCAACTGTCTTCCCACTATCTCTCAACTTTTTCTCGGCGGGAAGCATACAAAACAGATGCGTTTTAGTTGAAAAATAGTTGCGCGACTATCGTGCAACTGTTTAATTTAAATCTTGGACAATATTGGCCCAACGTATGAAACCGGTATTTAGTATGAAAAATAAAAGAAAAAATTAATAAAAAAATCGTAACCTTACTTATGTCTAGTTAATTTAGTAATTATTACTCAAATTAAAATTTGAACTAAATTTGTAATACGTAAGAAACTTAAACAAGATGTAATGTGACACAACATTGTTAATTGGAGAATTATTTTGAACTAGTCTTGCCCTGCGGTGTTACTTGTTAATTACATACACTATTCCTTTATCAAGGCATAAAGATAACATATTTTCTTCATAAATCATACCCTATACCTTTTTTCAAAGAAGTGCTTTTATAGCAAATTTTATCAAAATTGGTTCAGCCATTTGCAAGTAAAGAAGCAACATATGTACTCATTATAACCTTTAATATGAAAGAGTGAAATTAACGTCAATTATTCAATCATATCAGAAATAATACCGAATTTCTTAATTATAATTAAAAATACGTTCGAATTCAAATCTGAGCATTTGTTTGTCTGTGAAAAACTATACATTTGCAATATCTCTGGTTATTTGTAAGTGTGTTTTATACGTAGGACAATTTCAAAAAAATCTACGATGTTTCTATGTATTTTTTTTTACAAAAAAACCGACTTCCGCAGTAAGGAATTCAATCAACAAAATCACTTGGACAAACAACCCAGACTCAGGACAAGCATTCGTGGATCACACAAGTGCTTGTCGTACGCGGGGATCGAAACCGTGACACGTCGCGCACTTGGGTTTGGCGTGATGATCTCAACCACTCGGCTATCCGTGGGGTCTATAAGTTATTGCATCAAGATTTTTTTGTGTATTGACGTTACTATCCTGTATGGTCCCACTGCTGGGCACAGACCCAATAAAATTTACGTAATATTCAAAATAATTCTCCGATTCAACAGAAAAACTGGAAAACAGATGTACCCCCAAAAATGTGTTCCAAAAAATGCGTTTAGCGCTTTAAATAAAATTCGAAATAGATCTGTGATCATTGTTAGGAAGAAAAAACATTGTTGAAAAAAATAGTTGTTGTAATTAAATTATGCGGTGACTTAAAAAAGAAAGAAAAAAATTATTTAAAAAAAAAGCTTGAATCGGGATAACGTCAGTTGTGTTTCAAAAAAAGTTATTATATAAAAGAATATTGCAGTTTTCTTTTCTTTATAAAAATAAATAAATAAGTTATTTTATTAAAAACTTGGTCATTTTAATTTAATTTAAATCTCGCTGGTCGAAACATTTTACATCTTAATACTTGTCTTGTACATTTGACATATTTAAGTTTTAAAAGTTCTTTTTTTTTAAGTCATCGCATCCCTAGGCCTTTCGATTGAAATCTGTGATCCTTTTAGAACGTGTTCATATCATTATTAAGCAGTTGTTTATTATGCAAATAATACTTAAATACTATAACAAAAATCTTTGTTCTGATGTTGGTAATTCGTTATAATTTTTCTGCGCAATATTTTTCTTTGTAAGTACTTCATGTTTTTAAATTGTTTGTAGAAAATAAATTTTATTCAACATATTGAATGAAAACTTTTATCATTGCTATTAATTATCTTGTTTTTAATTGCTCATTAATAAGACCTTGTCCTCTTTATCTACTAAAGACTATATTTTTTATATTGAGTTATTTAATTGTTGTCATAAACCAAAATTGCATGTTTTTTTCCTAACATTACCGCCATTTTACTTTTTCTTGATTTTTTTATTTGGCCCACTGTGTCCCACTGCTAGGCAAAGGTCAGGTATTTATTTGTATAATAAACTACTGCTATAAAACCTGTTGTATCGTGACTGTTATAATTTCGGGTATTAAAATAAAACCATTGTCGACTGATTAAATATACAGTTTTGGATATATATTGTATTTTATTTTTACCCTTCATCACCATAGCCTATAGCTGTCCACTGCTGGACATAGGCCTCTCCATAAGTTCTCCAGCGCGATCGGTTCATTTTACCCTTATTTTACAACTAGATGTTGCCCGCAACTTCGTCAGCGTGTTAGATATGTTATAATTTTTTCTTTGCTCCTATTAGTCGCAGCGTGATGGTATATAGCCTAAAACCTTCTTCGATGAATGGTCTATTCAACAGAAAAACCAGTAGTTCCTGAGATTAGCGCGCAAACAAACAAACTCTTCAGCTTTATATATTAGTATAGCTATAGAGTATAGATAAATATTATGATGAATCCATTTATTGTCTCTTACAGATGTTTCTAAAGCTAACATGGACACACATTACGGACCCTTCTCTGATGATTCAATGGACTCTGTTTTCAATTTGACACTTTTCGTAATCTCCTACACATCAGGACTTGCTTAGAAGCCTTATTTTAATAAGACTTCAAAATTTTAAAATTTCTTCTTTTTTGCATTTATTGTAAAATAGATTGAGGTATTCTTAGGGTTTCATGTTTACAGAGTTAAAGTTTAACTTTCTACTATGCATCCAGACTGGTTTTGTGTGGATAAACAGCAGAACCTCAGAAATAAAGCTCTTTTTTATCTTTTAACTAGCTGTTGCCCGCGACTTCGTCCCCGAGGGTAGAAGATATAAGTTATGATTTACACCTGCCCTGTTTTTTTCCACATTTCCCATTGTATCTTCGCTCCTATTAGTCGCAGTGTGATGGTTTATATCCTAAAGCCTTCCTTGATGAATGGTCTATTCACACAAAAATATTTTTTCAATTTGGACCAGTAGTTCCTGAGATTAGCGCGTTCAAACAAACAAACTCTTCGGCTTTATATATTAGTATAGGAGTATAGATAATTACAGAATGTTAAAACCACTTACTTTAGGATGGTTGCCAAATAAAAAGAACAGTCACTTTAATATTATAAGTCTTTTATTTCTTTAATAAGATTCAGACAAGGTTTTTTAAAAGGCGTCTTGTGTATTTCTATTAGTTCGACAAAATCATTGCTAATAATATCACGTTTTAAAGATTTCTCACGCTGTAAGTATGCTAACATAAGTTTGCCATAGTTTTTATTATTTATACAATGATTTGAATAATTTTTCAAACATGTCATTATAAAATATTGATCAGAATCTGTTTTATTACTAGTTTTGTAAGCTGTATATATACTAAGAATGTTATGTTCTATCGGGCTTATATTGATATTTGATAACATTAAAAGCAATTCTGACTGATTTTGAGGGCTTAAACTTGAAATGAAGTCCAGTACCACATTGTTTTCGATATCTAAGTCATTAAATATGGCTTTGATAGTGTATTTTAAGTATTGAGGGTATATTTCGAAAGTTTTATTCAATATATTGGACGAAAACCTTGAACTATCGCGTTTGATGAACGCGGGTGAGAATTTTTCGAAAAAAAGTTCTAAAAATTCTGTGTTCAAGTCGTTACTTTCAAAAATAAGGGTATATATTGTCTCTACAGTATTCTTCGGTAAGGTTTCTGCTAGTTTAGTCAAGGAGTTTGGTTCTTTCAAACAAATGTTTACAAGTTCGAAGAAGTTTGCTTTTATATCGAATTCTGGGTCTAAAACTTCTTCCAGTATTGTAGAATTCTTCTCATTTAGCTGTTCTTGGACTATGGATATGTCGTCGTAAGATGGAGAATCGTTTGCTATATTATTTCCAGTGGTTTTCGGTAACAGACCTGGGTTGTGTATCCCGAATTTTAAAACCCATTTATTGTTTTCGTCTAGAGGCGCCGCCGAGTTTAAACATCGTTGTAAAAGCAGCTCGTTTTCCGGCGAAAATTTCCAGATATTCGACATGGTTAATAAGTAACTTAGTAGCTTTAATTTATAAAAAATAAACTTTTATTTATCTAATTATGGAATCAAAACAAAGTTGTATTGACATTAGTGAAACTTGAAAGTGACGTTTCTGGTGTTGTCAGTTTCTGAAAAGAGATATACCATTTTTTGTAATGTTATCAATTAGAAAAATTGGTTAATCGATCGATTTCAAACAGAAAATGGTACTAGAGTTGATTTCAATGGTTTGTATAATATCGTTTCTGAAACAGTACCTATGACTCCACCTTGCGTATAAATTAAAGTAACAGTGTTATTATGATGCTTCAGATAAACATCCAGGACCACTTTCCTTTAAAAATCATTAAAAACGAAAATTTTAACACACTTCCAGTATTTAACTACTAAACCTCAAACGAAACAAACTGAGGATATTCCGCATGTTACGCATGTTCCTCAAAGACTTTAAAATATTTTTTTCAAGTATTAAGGCTAATGAGGGGATTAAAACCCTGTTGTTTTAATTGACGATTATTCAGATAACAAAAGCAAGGAATACAAAAACAAGGTAATTTTCTGACTAAAGTATTCTATCTATATTTTTGGTAATTTGTTAAAATTACAAGTCAATTCAGTTGTAAAAGTTTTCACACAAATTAGAAAAAAAACACGAAAGATTAAAAAGACAAAATTAACTTACAATAATCAGATTTACCACAAAAGTGCCAACAATTCAGCTTTCGTATCGTGATACAGGACGGTAATTCAGTATTATTATAAACTTACATCTAGAAACACAATTTTCATTTTAAATACATTTCACACGACGAGTGAAAGAGTTTATTCAAAATCATACGTTAACATTGAAAAAGCACCCATCAATAATTTATTGCACATAATTCTACATACATTCAATTTTAAAAGAAAATCAATCACATAGACAAAAAAAACCATTGGCTCCTCATATTCCATAATCATTAAAACTAAAAATTCATAAACAAAGTTTTCGCTCCCTTTTTGAGCCATCGATTGCATGCATTTTCATTACTCGCTAGATTTTTACTTAAAATAAATAAAAAACACATTATTATAGTTCAAAATTATCGACAGGTCTCGGAATAACAATTCTCGGTTCTTCGTGAAAATTCATTTGCAATTCCATGATTTCTCGAACAATTTTCTCGAGCGCCGCCATGCAAGGTCCTTTGAAAGGCGTACAGTGTTTTTCTATCATTCTTTTCAAACTTTTTATTTGAAAACTGTAACCAGAAACGTTTTGTATCACGTAGAGTAAAAATCGACCGTAATTTTTGTTATACGCACAGAAGCGGCCATGTTGTTCCAAGTTATTTAGAATATAATTAAAAATATCTTCATTTCGCCGACATTTTGTATACAATAAATATAGAAACGGTATATTATGGTTAAATTCTTCTTTTACTAAGTTCAATTCTGTGATAAACTTCATCAAACTAGAACAATTATTTTGATCCAACGTTTCCACGTAATCTTGTAAAATATTGTTAGGTATTTCTAGATCTTTCATCATTATTTCGACCGTTGTTTTAAAGTGAACAGGATAAGCCTTACTGGCTTTGACCAACAGGTGTAAGGACGACCAAGAATAGTATCGTTTTAAATAAATAGTTATAAAATATTTGTAGATTAGCTCAACGAATTCTTCGTTCACATTTTTCTTAGAAAAAACTCTGTCACAAATTATTTCAATACTCTTTGGTGATAAATGAACAGCCATTCTTGGTACTAATATATTGCATTTCGAGGATTCCGTTTGAAAATAATTGAATTTTCCGATCGGATCTTCTTCTATAATATCATTAATACTTCTTTCTTGCTCTTTCGAGGCGGGGAAGATCAATTTTCCCGCGTACATGTGAGTGTTATTTGATATTTTTCTATTCCATACGTCTTCGTTCTTTAAATAGTTTAGATTGATAAATGTGTGTCCGATCCTAACAAGCCAGTCGTCTCTTGGAGCAATGGTTTCCATACAATGATGGATTTTGAATCCAGAGTCCACGTTAAATGTATCCATGGCGTAATTTGATTTTTCAAGTTTATTGAGCAACACGGGAACTGTCTTTTTTTGCCACGTTTTTATTCACTCACTTTCTTGTTTGTTTGTCGTTACGGTTGGATTTTTGTAACTCAATTTTGAGGCACCTCTGAATAAACTAGCTCAATTTTCAGTGTAGCTTCAAATCCGATGACAATGCAGGAAAAGTTTGAATGGGGTGACAATTAAAAACGTGGGTTTTTAGATTTTTTGAATCTATTAATTATTTATTTAATAATATTTTCACTTGAACTCTTTTATCACTTAACCCTTAATACATATAATCTATCCAATACACGTTAGACACTGACAGTTTTTAAAATCAACTTCGATTGAATAACATACAAATTAGACTAGAATTTCACTCAGGGCAAATAAAAACACAAGTTTGACACCAACCGTCCGCTCGTAACACAAATACACGACTAAATAAGTAGACTAGATTCTATTAGATTATATACTCCTCAGGTAAGGTAACCTCTTTATCTGTTCCTATTGTTTCAACTCATTTCTAAGCGCGTGGTAATTTCACTAATCCCATTAGCTAATTATCTGACAGTGTTACAATTGGCGCGGATAACGGATTAACGCACTATTTAGTTCACTTTCTTTTCAAATTAGGTTGGCTTTTAATCGTTTTATTACTTTTCGAAGAATTATCTTGCTTTAGATTTAATTATAATGCGATTGTCAAAGGACGCCGGCTTTTTAAGGGGTTTTCTTTAATTTTGACAAAAACATGGTGGGTATTAAGTATAGATTTTTTAGAAACTAAAGGATTTAAAGGAACAATGTTTACACTACTAATATAAGTAACAAGAAAAGTTTTTAGGGTTTACGGTTACTGAAAACTTAGTAAATGAATGTATACAATATTTAGTACACTTTAGAAGATTAACTTCATTTATTTACTTACTTGAATAATGGTAAACGATCACGCCATTTTTTCGGCGACAAAAGAGTGTAAAATAAAGTGTATAAAATCAAATATACCACTGAAACATAATGATAGTATGTTACTGAATGCTTTTTGGTATAATACACCAAAATAATTTACCTTTGTTAAATGTATAAAGAAATGGGGTTTAAAAGAGAACCAATACGTATTCTTCTGAGGGATCAGACCTTTGATATTATCAAAAAACACAACGGTCGGATTTCATTAATCTTACATAATTAATTACTTATTATGATGGAGGGTGCTTATGGATGAGGCTAGCACAGGACCGTAGAAATTGGCACGAAAAAGGGGAGGCCTATGCCCAGCAGTGAGAGGATAAAGGCTGTGGATGATGATGAATTGCTTATTATAAATAAACGATCCAATTTTGGAAATCTCTAATTGAATTATGCTGAAAAGAAGTAATTAGGATTATTGATTCAATATCTTCGTTAATTAATAAGCGAAAGTAGTTTTGTAGATTAAATGTCGTTCTTTTTATTTAATAGTTATCATATTGCACATGTTTTCACCGCAATCCAGGCGGGAAATAACTAAGGATCATTTTTGATGCACGGATACGCGGGAGCGATTGGAACAGGTCACACCCCAAACACAGTATGCAAGACGTGTCGCGGGTTCGATACCCTCATAGGACAAGCGTTTGTGTGCTTAAATATTTATGTAACCACCCGATAAACAAGAATGGACTATTTTAGGGCCGAGAAGTTTTTCAAAATATAAGAAATTTATCAGATACTTTCAATGTCGATTACAAGTCAACGAAGTCGATCGATTAACATCAAACAAAAAAATAAGTAAAAACTGGGTCCCGTAATGATTTATTAATATTTATACTCACAAACAGTATTATTAATATTATTCTTTACAATAGTTTAATAGTTTTGCAAAATAAATCGTCCTAAAACACATAGCATCCAAAACCGGCAAATATTAGACGAAGAAACAGCTGTCAACGTACTGTCAGGTATGTTGTTAACATGTCAGTGATGTCAGTTCATCAGTGCGATTTTGTAAACCGCAGAGGGAGGTTGTGTTAAAACTATCGTAAAATCATACATGATTAAAAATACGGCCGCAATTAATTACATGAAGAAAGGCCGAGTCTAAGGGTAAGTTTTTATGACTTGCTAACTACCAATTACGGACTAACGATAAAGCATTGCTTTTATTCCGTCGTTTTACAAGAAAAACGTGTTAAATTGTTTATTATTTGTCTAGTTGGTTACTTTTGGCCGCATATTAATATTATACTAATGTTTCTATAGATTTTTCCTTATTAAGTAGATTTTTACACTCTGAATGTATGTATATTGTTTGTGAATAATATATAAAACGATTGTTAAAGGATTAACGACGCAATTTGTAATTTACTTATATTTATTAAGGTAGGTACAATATTATTATGACTAAAATACTATTTATTTTATTAACACTTGAGAGTATATATTATTAAACAATTAACATTTACATAAATATCATTTGTTTACGTTCCTGATATTTTTTCCGTTTAGTTTAATTGACTATATTTTTGCTTAAATAGTTATTTTTAGAGTCCAATCTCTAACATTAAACGGGACTTTATTGCTTAGGCTACGCTGTCTATCCTGTCTATCCGTCTAACACCTACGTGTATCTCGTGTTTTTTTCGTGTGTGACGCCGTTTTATCGACAAATACGTCTACTGAAGGAGCTTTTCTAATGCCTCTCATTGATAAAATCGTCGGAATATCAACACTGACGGTTTCATACAAATGCTAAGATGATAAAATGGAGGACATTGAAATGAAACTACTTTTGGGATTTTATCGCGGTTTTATGTTTGATTTTAGTTCCCGACGTTTCGACACCTTTGCAGGTAGTCTGCCCGTGAACATGATACCTGCAAAGGTGTCGAAACGTTATACCGCGATAAAATCCGTAAAAGTAGTTTCATTTCAATGTCTAACATTCGCGTAAACCTAAGAAACCAAAATGGAGGATGTCTAGGTACCCATAATAGACCGTAACAACCTTTGTTTAACCTCAATGTTTATTTGTTAGTAGTTATTGTTAAAGCAGCAACAGAATTATAGCATCTGTGTAAATTTGAACTGTCTAGCTGCCGCTGTTCATGGGATACAGCCGGGTGATAGACGACAAACAGCTGTGCCTCACTGATAGTGTTCGGTTTTTACCCTCTTGGGTACAGAACTCTTAAAATATTAAATATTTAGCCAATATACGTCTTACTGCTGGACACAGGCCTCTTCCCGTATAGGGACGTTTTGAGCATTGATCACCACGCTAGCTCACTGCGGCCGATATCAGATTACAATATTTGATATTCAGGTTTCCTCACGATGTTTTCCTTCACCGTTTGTCAGTGGTGGCTTAAAATAATTAAGAAAGTACATATAAATTTGAAAAACAATCAATCTCATGCATACAAATCCATGAAATGGACCCCAAGACCACCACGACGTATGGTTTAGGTCACCACGCCAAACACAATATGCGCGACGTGTCGAAATTTCGATCCCCGCGTAGGACAAGCGTTTGTGTGATCCACTAATGGTTGTTCTGAGTCTGGGTGTCTTTGTGCATGTGACTTGAATGTTTGTGAAACTCAAGATACAAGGATGAAATTCCTTAATGCGGGAGTCGTTTAGGAAAAAATGAAAATATATTTATGAACGATTTATTTGGTTGTAACTATACCAAGCAAACAAGTAATTTAAAGATAACTAGCTGTTGCCCGCGACTTCGTCCGCGTGGTTAGAAGATATAAGTGAGGAATTATTAAACGGAAGCCCTCGAAGAATAATATTTTTCCCAGTTTTTTTTTTCACATTTTCCATTGTATCTTCGCTCCTATTAGTCGCAGCGTAATGGTATATAGCCTAAAACCTTCTTCGATAAATGATCTATTCAACACAATAATTTGAACTAGTAGTTCCTGAGATAGCGCGTTCAAACAAACAAACAAACTCTTCAGCTTTATATATTAGTATAGATTTGTAGTCTGCACTTCATGAGAAAATATTTTCTTACCCACAGTGAGTGATTAGTGACGTACCGCAAAAACTGTGGAAGTATCTTACGGGGTCATGGGATCGATTCCCGGGCGTTGCATACCTATAATAAATCGTAGTGATGGGTGTTTAGTAACTCGAGTTAAGAAGCTGGTGAAGTGCGAATCGGATTCAAGATATCCGAGTCCCGTACAAATCCTAGTATCTATATATTACTAATATATAAAGCTGAAGAGTTTATTTGTTTGAACGCGCTAATCTCATTAACTACTGGTTCGAATTGAAACATTATTTTTGTGTTGAATAGACCACTCAACGAGGAAGGTTTTAGGCTATATACTATCACGCTGTGACTAATAGGATGGAAGAAAAAAATCACAACTTATATCATCTAACCGCGCGGACGAAATCGCGGACAACAGCTAGTTGTTATATATATACACGAAAGTTTTTATGTTTGTTCCTCTTTCACGCAAAAACTACTCAGGGCATTTCGATGAAACATGGTACACAGATAGTTTATAACCAGGATTAACACATAGGATAGTTTGTATCCCGATTTTATGTTCCCGTGGGATCATTTTCGATTCGTAGCGGATGAGCCCGCAGTAACATAAAAACGAGTTTTTAAAAGAAAATAGACGTAATATCACTGTCTAGTTATCACACTTTATAAAATACAACCTGAAAATGAACGAATATCGCCGCAATTCCCCTATTTACAATGGCCGATGAATGAATGGAAATTGGATTAAAATGGACAAAGTATATTGACAATGAGTGTTCGCTGCAAAGTGAATTTCTAATTATTATAAAAAGACACACCAAGATTGTTAACGTTTAGTTAACTACCTAAAATGACCAGCTACAGCTGTGAGTGCTGTGACATGTTCCCATTGCGCTGACCAGGATTTAAAGTAAAAAATGGTGTCGCAAACCAGTTCCCCGTCCTCTATCCTAGTACATTGTGGCACACTATTGCCTGATGTGTCAACTGAACCGTACTGGATTCTTTAACACATTTATTCTTTTATTTATGTACTTTTTCTCGCGACTTGCTTGTCTAAATGTCGTTTACAGCGGCGAAATTATTAAGGTCTTTTAATGAAGTTGAATATAATAGATTTTCAAGTAAAAGACTTCAAATAATTATAAACTACTGAGCTAAATTTGATGATTTATGGGACCAAATGACAGCCATTTCATGTTATATGAAAAAATAATCAACGAAATCGGTTCATTCGGGCCAAAGTTTGGAGGTAACAAATATAAAAATAATACCACATATTAGGAACGTCTTCCTTTTTGAAGTTGGTCGCAAAGTAGCCTATCTATACTTCTATACTCTATACTTTTTTTTTTAATATATAAAGCTGAAGAGTTTGTTTGTTTGTTTGTTTGAACGCGCTAATCTCAGGAACTACTGGTCCAAATTGAAAAATTATTTTTGTGTTGAATAGACCATTAATTGAGGAAGGCTTTAGGCTATAAACCATCACGCTGCGACTAATAGGAGCGAAGAAACAATGGAAAATATGAAAAAAACAGGACGGGTATAAATCATAACTTATATCTTCTTCTACCCACGGGAACGAAGTCGCGGGCAACAGCTAGTGTGTTAATAAAAGGTGTAAGCTAACCTCCGAATTATGTTTCATTAAAATTGGTACGGGCTTTTGTGTGCGAAAACGTAATAAACATACGTAACTTAGAAAAACGCAATAAGAACCTCATCCGTATCACAGACGGCTGGGAGTGCGCTCGCAAAGCTGGCTGCATTGTCACGACAGCGAGCTCTGCTTGATACTGGCGGTAGGAGGATGGGTGACCATAAATGTCATAACCAGATCCTCTGAAATTCGGAGGGCACGTTAAATTGTGTTATTTATACATTAGAGGCTGGATAGTCTGACAACTATTCTAACTTAGGGGTATCGTGTTGACTGTAACTGGGTTGAGGAGGTCAGATAGGCAGTCGCTCCTTGCAAAACACTGGTACTTAGCTGAATCCGGTTAAACTGGAAGCTGACCGTAACATAGTTGGGGAAAGGCTGGGATAATGATGATTTTACTAGAGTGTTCGCAAACAGAACAGGGTTCTGCTACGTTGTATCGAAGTACTTTCGATTATTTGATAACAATCAAGGTTTTACATTGACCTAACAATATTGATTTATCATATCAATATAATATTGTAAATAGGCTAATAAATACTTCATATAATCTGCACTCTACGAAAGCAATTGAAAAGTTTATTGACAAATAGCTGTTGCAACCGGTCGATAAAGTCTAAAATGATCCCTTGGAATCATAAAATTGGGATAAAAACTATCCTTTGTGTTAATCTAGGTTATAAACTATGTGTGTATCAAATTTCGCCCGAATCCTTTCTGTGGTTTTTGAGTGAAAGAGTAACAAACACCCTTCGAAACTTACAAACTGTCGCGTATATTTTATTAGTGGGATTACTGCATTTAAAATATGAATAGGGGTATTTGACATAAACAACGCTGTTTAATCCGTCAAAAAGATTTTCAAAAAATATTGGATATTCGACACTCTCAATCTCCAGACTTAGTTTATCTTCGCCCTTTAACTAATAGGGATGATGACAATTTTTTTTTGCAGTGTCCGTCTTGTAGTTTTTTGTATAATAATGGATACGTATTTTTTAATTTGTCCCGCAAACGTAAATTGACCAAAGTACAGTGAATGAAACTTACGCGTGACGTCACGATTGAGTATAAATTTTACTCTATCGTTACGTCACAAGCCCCCTCTCCTAAACTTCAAAGCAGTTAATCTTTGTCAATTCTAGTTTTTCTGAAAAAGGAAAAAATACGTGTCTCATACTTTTCAATTATCTAACTGAGGGGCTAATGAGATTTTTTTCTTTTTATACCCAGTCATCATCCCTATTGTATTATCTGAAAATGCTTAAAATGTTTTAAACAATTATGTCACCGTCATTAACTATTTAGTTGAAAGATAAGTTTAAATGTTTGAGATAATAGTTAACTTATCTGTCAACTAATAGTTAAAGAAATTAGAATCTGTTTACTTTCCAACATAGATTAGTTGTAAATGATTGTGTGTATTGATATTTTTAGGGTCCCGTAAACGAAGGATAAACACAGAACTGAATTACTAATTCTTTATTGCCCGTATAGCTGTTTGTCTGTCACCAGACTGTATCTCATTATCTGTAGAATAGAATAGAATAGATTAGAACATTCTTTATTGCACACCATGGAATTACAGCAGTGATTCTTAATACATACAATGTTAGGGTACAATGGCGGTTTTATCGCTAAAAGCGATATCTTCCAGACAACCTGTGGATGGACAGGAAAATTATCAGTATGTACAGAGGCAGATGGTGCAATATTGTTAAAAACATGTAAAGGTATACATAAACAGTCGTGGTCGAGTGGCGTACGCACCGGTCTCAAGGTGTCGCTAGCTCTGAGGTCCCGGGTTCGATCCCCGGTCGGGTCAATGTAAAAATTCACATTTTCTGCATTGTCTCGGGTCTGGGTGTTTGTGGTACCTTCGTTGTATCTGAATTCCATAACACAAGTGCTTCAGCAACTTACTTTGGGTTCAGAACAATGTATGTGATGTTGTCCGCATTTATTTATTTATTTATAACATACATAAAACAGAAATAATAATAACACAGTAATAGAAGGATAGTCGAAATCTTCACAGATGATATATTTTTGTCAGTAGATTTAGCCTCGTTAGCCTCTGTTGCCCGTTCGATCCCCGCGTAGGACAAGCATTTGTGTGATCAATTAATCCTTGTCTAAGTCTGGGTGTTTTTGTGCATGTGATTTGAATTGTTTAGAAAATGAATTTCAAATTATTGTATTGGCAAAATGCTTTGAATAATACGAAAGAAACGATGGATGGATTGTGTGAAAGAGGATATGGCTGTAAAGAGTGTTTCTTGTGAGATGACGGCCGATAGGAAGGTATGGAAGAAGATGACATGTTGCCTGACCCCAAATAAAATAATTGGGATAAGGGCAGGGGAATGATAAATATG
This sequence comes from Trichoplusia ni, assembly GCF_003590095.1. Taxonomy (NCBI): domain Eukaryota; kingdom Metazoa; phylum Arthropoda; class Insecta; order Lepidoptera; family Noctuidae; genus Trichoplusia; species Trichoplusia ni. The sequence goes on from NC_039480.1 coordinate 6,806,081, forward strand.
AATAGTGACATTTTAATCATAATCCCAATCATTCATTGTAAATAGCTGAATTTTAGCCCTGTGTATAATAACTTACTCAGACAACTCACTACACAATCTGTTCCGAGTCACCGAGTATCAAATGAACGACTTTCTTTTGTCTAGATCTGTAAGTGTCATGTTCTATTCAGGTATAATTAATATCTAGAACATTAGGTCAGGTTAAGACTGACTGGATATCTAGACCGTGCTTATATAGGGTTATACACCATTGGTTAAAGTACTTGAAAAGGTAAACAATCGTGGTGTTTTTTTATACTCATACATCATACATACATTTTATACATATAAATGTGTGTGTTTAATAAGATAATATTCCACAACTTTCACACAGCGCCATCTAGTCTCAAACTAAGCAAAGCTTGTATTGTGAGTACCAGACAACTGATGAACATACTTATATATTTCTAAATACATACATAACATATGTAATTTACACCCAGAACAAATGATCGTGCTCATCACACAAATATTGGTCCTGGGTGAGAATCGAACCTCCGGTATAGAATTCAGGGTCACTAACCACTGTAACCACTAAACCAACAGGACAGTATGTATGTGTGTGTGTTTGTTACCTCTTCACGATTTAACGGCTGAACCGATTTCGATTAAATTCGGTATTGTAGAGGTCTTAGATCAACACCGGCTACTTTTATCCGACATTATTTAACGGCAAAAGGTACAACATTTGTGAAATAACTATGTAGCTTTCATAGTTCTTGAGATACACCCTGGTGACAGACAGATAGACAGGCGAAGATTTCTAATGATCAATAGTAATAGGGTTCCATTTTACTATTATTGTAACGGAAATCTTAAAAAAAAAATAAGAAACAGTTTTCCAATATTTCCTATCGATTAATAGGTATCTTGTTTTTCCAATGCCTAATTATCGGAACATAATTATTATTTTTATAGTAATTTTCCCGATATATACGTGTGAGTAAACCGTTGCATCATTGAATAACATAATAATTAATTTACTTGTGCATCGTAACTCGTAACTAATATACTGTGGTTTTCTTTAATTATCTGGCTTTTAGCAAGCATTTCTGTATTTAGGATTACGTGCGTAACGATTAATAACGGGACCCCCTCTTACTGAAGCCCCCACTGTCTGTTCGTCTGTCTGCCTGTTTGTACGTTTAACTGTTTAAAATGTCATCATCATCATCATCATGAGCCCATATTCGTCCACTGCTGGACATAGGCCTCCCCAATCACACGCCATCGAGATCTATCATCGGCTGCTCGCATCCAGCTCCAGCCATATTTAGTCAGTATTAAAGCAGTCTTCTTTTCCAGGGTCATGATGAGAGGCCTGCTTCTGCTGGTAGCTGTGGGCAGCGTGTGGTCAGTGCCCCTACAGCAATCACATACACGACAGCAAACCTGTGGTTATGAGGTAAGCAGTGGTCATTTTGATTGCACTCATAGCCGAGTGGTTGAGGTCATGTCATCACGCCAAACCGCGGCGACGGCGACGTGTCGTTCGATCCCCGCGTAGGACAAGCGTTTGTGTGATCCACGAATGCTTGTCCTGAGTCTGGGTGTCTTTGTGCATGTGACTTGAATGTTTGTGAAACACAAGACACAAGGATTAAATTCCTTAATACGGGAGTCGTTTTGCTTTTTTTTCAATCATAATAATGACTAGTGGTTGCCCGTTTTTATTATTTGCTTACATAACTCTAATTGATTACATGAGATAATGTTTTGATGTAAAAACTTAATGATTTAAAGGTCATTAGCCGCCAAATTTGTATTAAAGTTTAAATAAATATGTTATTGTTATTTAAAGAGGTAAAGTTTGTGACGTTGTGTCGTAGGAGGTAATATCAGAAACTGCTGAACCGATTTTCGAAATATTTTGGTCAATAGAAAGGCACTTTATTTAAGAGTTTTATTGGCTGTAATATATATGTATTATTTTTTTATTTTTGTAATAAAGTATAGTAAATTAATTGTTGCCAAAGGCATGCAGGCTTTCGCGTTTATAATATTAGTAGTAAGTAAAATGTACCATTTGTCAATTAATGTTTTAACTAATATAGTTGATTAGAAACCTGTCAAGAGGGTCGGACTCGCAGTAGTGTGAAGGGTGGGCGAAACTGGGTGCTGTCCAATGTAACTTGACCTTCAAAAAGTGCTACTTAGTAGCCTAATTTGAATAAATGAATTTTGATTTTGATTTTGATTTTGTCTTCTACAAAAATTGGTCACTCATCAAAATGAGTGCACGAACCCTTGTCTAACTATGTTTATTTTTAATCATCATTATCATCAGCCTTTAGTGGTCCACTGCTGGACATAGGCCTCTCCCAAAGTGCTCCATAGCGCCCTGTCTTCGGCTTGCCGCATCCAGCATCCGCCTGCAGTCTTTCGCAAGTCGTCATCCCACCTGGCCAATGGGCGTCCTGCACTACGTTTGCCGAGTCGCGGTCTCCTCTCGAGAACTCTTATTTTTAATCCTCGACGCAAATAGAGGAGTGTTATAAGTTTCACGCGTCTTTCCGTCTGTGGCATCATACCTGCCGAACGACTCAAAAAAATCAAAATCAAAAGTTTTTATTTCAAATAGGCCGTTTGTCAGTCAAAGTTAAAACGTTACATTACTGACTTTAGTTGCACGGTTCCAAAGTGTCATTCTTATGGAGAAGAACCGGCAAGAAACTCCATATGTTACTCTTTTCAAAATAAAATACTATAGTATCATTTTACATTATAATTAATGTCTGCAAAAACAGCGTAAATTAGCAAAACAATTAAGTTGTTGTTTCCATTAAGTTTGTTTTGTATTAAGTAAGTTAATTACGTACGACTGTTCTTAAACATATTTGATAAAAATTACACTTTAGCCGTTTTAAAGTTGTGGGAAAAGTAATCTAGTATTTACTCTCAATATTATCCCAGATTCAAAAACAAAGAGAAGGCCATTTGTTCATATTGTATTTATAAACATATTTACATGTTATTAATAATATTGATAAGGGCCACCTTTGACCCCTGATAAAGTAGTAACACTCCAGAGAATTGTTGACCTCATCTTATGACGCGATGATATTTTAAAAGATCACACCAAAAACATAAATGCGAAAATGAAGAGCCAAGTTCCAAATTAATTAAAATAAAATGTTTATTTGACACAAGTAAACATAAACATTAAATCTTGCATGGAGACCTCCTTTTAAGTGTTTACCTGTGCTAGGAGGCCTCGCTCTTCCTAATAACATTGTGTATCAAAATTAATTAATTAATTGATTTAAAAAATCTAAAAAAAAAACACGTTTTCAAAAAACACGTTTTTAAACGCACTGCATTTAAATTTTATCAAAATCCGTCCAGCCGTTTTATAGTTGTAGTTTTACACGATCCAGCCGTTATAATTTGAATAGTTGTCCAGTACTCTTAATACAAGCTTTACTTAGTTTGACACTAGATGGCGTTGTATACAATCTGTAGAATACTACATTAAGCACAAAAAATCCTTCTCTCAACTTATTGAAAAAGCTGCAATTTGAATAAATGTCGGTATTGTTTCAGAGCTGTCACAAGACCCAGCCAGACATGTTGAACGTACATATAGTGCCACACACTCATGACGACGTCGGCTGGCTGAAGACTGTCGACCAATATTACTATGGGAGTAAGTATAATGTTACTGCACGGATAGCCGAGTGGTTGAGGTCACCACGCCAAACTCACTGTGAGCGTCGTGTCGCGGGTTCGATCCAAAAGACGAGTATTAGTGATCCACGAATGCTTGTCCTGAGTCTGGGTGTCTTTGTGCATGTGACTTGAATGTTTGTGAAACCCCTGGAAACAAGCATTAATCTCTGAGAGTGGGAGTCGGTAAAAAAAATGTATTCTCGAACCAAAGTAATCGTTTCTGTGATTATCGCGTTCACACAAACTCTTCAGTATTATGCTTCAGCGTTTTTAAATATTTCAAATTTCTTTTCAGGTCGAAACATGATCCAGAAAGCTGGGGTTCAGTATATCTTAGACTCAGTTGTAAAAGAGCTATGGGAGGATCCAAAGCGAAGGTGAGTATTTTAGTAAGTGGTTTTAATAAGGCCCTTAAATACATAATAAGGCCAGGCCTTGTTAGAACCAAATGAAAAATTAATAGTCACCTACCTTCTGCGGGTGTTGCGAGGTTTATTTATTCGATACACATTCCATTTAAATTCCGGCGCGAAAAGGCCTTTGATCAGTCGGCCCTTTTCACAGTATAGACAGGAGTCCCGTATAGATAAGGTTTGAGCATTGATTACACCTAGCTCACCGCGGGAGATTTCAGATTACAATATTTGTAATCCAAGATTACCTCACGATGTTTTCCTTCACCGTTTGTGAGTGGTGTATTAGGTCGATTAAGACACTACATACAACTTTTTTTATAGTAACTATCGTGAGACTGATTCATTATTAAATAATGCAACAGTTTCATCATCATCATCATCAGCCTATCGCAGTCCACTGCTGGACATAGGCCTCTCCAAGTGCACGCCACTGATATCGATTTTCGGCTTCTCGAAACGCACGCCGCTTTTGATCATGATTAAGGACTCCGGTTGGGTCCGAAACTAGTCGGGCTACCCCGATAAATACAAGGGAGTAAACTGTTGTATTATTTAATAAGTACATGTTACTTCCAAACAGTCATTGATACTTTGCCTGCGTTGGGATAAAACCCGCATTCCGTGATTGAACCAGCATTTCATGGATACAAATCAATGCTTGGCAGTCAAGACCAAGATGCCCGCGTGTAAATACACTGTAATTAGATATATAACAAGTCTCGCATAAAGTGTTTAATAATCTTTACGTAAACATTCATGACTTATAACATCATATTATGATTTCATACGGACTGCGGTTTCGGCATAATATTTTTGGAACTTTTGTTAAACTTGGTATGTTTAATGATTGGCCATCTTAGGGCCGGCCGGTACCGATCAGTAATATAATGTTACTAGTTGTTCCCCGCGGGCCCGCCCGTTTTAACATTAAATCGGGATAAAAACTATCCTTAGTGTTAATTCAGGTTATAAACTATCTTTGTACAAAATTTCGTCTAATAATCAGTAAGTTTTTCAAAATAATTTAAAATACTTTCAAAATTCCAGATTCATCTACGTAGAGACCGCCTTCTTCTGGAAGTGGTGGGTGCGGCAGCCGAACCTCGTGAAGGAGAAGGTTCACACCCTGGTGAACGAGGGTCGTCTGCAGTTTGTGGGGGGGGCCTGGTCCATGAATGATGAGGCAGCTGCTCATTATCAGAGCATCATCGATCAGTTCACTTGGGGATTGAGGTGAGAAAGAAGTCTTCACATCATCATCCTAGCCTTTTCCCAACTATGTTGGGGTCGGCTTCCAGTCTAACCGGTTTCAACTAAGTGCCAGTGTTTTACAAGGAGCAAACTGCCTATCTGACCTCCTCAACCCAGTTACCGGGGCAACACGACACGACGACAGAAGTCTTCACATAATTACATTTAAAAAATCTTAAAAGCCACTTTTTCAAATGTTTTAGTTCTTTAAAATTTTATCAAAATGGGTCCAGCCGTTTTTATACCTGTAAATTGTATTGTCATCAAGTTTTAAGTCACCCTGAAAATTTCAGCCTGCTAGCTTATCGGGAAGTGCCTTAAAAGTTTATGCAAGTTTGAGTTTGGCGATGTGTGATATTTGTTTAAAATCCCTACTAATATTATAAATGCGAAAGTAACTCTGTCTGTCTGTCTGTTACGCTTTCATGTCTAATCCACTGAACAGATATAGAGTTGACCTTGAGAAAGAACATAGGATAGTTTTTATCCCGGACTTTTGAAGAGTTCTCTTGGAAACGCAATATAACCGACAACGACGCGGGCGAAGCCGCGGGCGAAAAGCTAGTTAATTAATAAATGTACTATTTATTCTCAGCAAACTAAACAAAACTTTCGGGTCCTGCGGTCGTCCGCGCGTTGGGTGGCAGATCGACCCTTTCGGCCACTCTCGAGAACTGGCCTCTCTTTTATCCATGATGGGATATGATGGCCTCTTCCTGGGCAGGATCGACTACCAGGACAAGTCCAGACGGCTCAGGGATAAGGCTATGGAGATGGTTTGGCGAGGGGATGATGACCTTGGTAAGGAGAAGCTTTTTAAGTAATTTTGATGGAAAGAACTACCAACTTCAGACGACCTCTGTGGTCGAGTGGCGTACGCACCAGTTTCAAGGTGTCGCTAGCTCTGAGGTCCCGGGTTCGATCCCCGGTCGGGTCAATGTAAAAATTCACATTACACAAAAAAATCTACATTGTCTCGGGTCTGGGTGTTTGTGGTACCTTCGGTGTATCTGAATTCCATAACACAAGTGCTTTAGCAACTTACTTTGGGTTCTGAACAATGTATTTGATGTTGTGCGCATTTATTTATTATTATTTATTTATTTAACTGTTTTTTTTAGGAGGTTTTGTCTTACTACACGTATAGATCCCAAGTCCAAAGTGTTTTTTGGCGCGAGATATGGTTTTTCGTTGTTGTTGTTTTTGACATAAAAAGCCTTAGTCAGTCGTCAACATTCTGTGTGAAGAATGGTATATGGTGTAGTTATGGCAATAGCATTTTCCCTTACAATATTATATTTCAATACACTCACATTTAGTTCACAAATGTGGTTCATAGATGGCGTTAGTGTCGCTTATAACGTTTATGTGTATTTGAAAGATGTAAGACGTGTATATTTGAATTTTAAAGGTGTGTAAATAATAGCAAGGACCTACATTTTAACGTGCCTTCTTTTATGACTTAGATGCCTTTCACACCCATCCATGGACCGACCGTGTCAAGCGTAGCTTAACTTGTTATCAATACATTTTTATCATCTTTCTCCAGGTCAAGCCTCTGACATATTCACCGGCGCCCTCTACAACACGTACTCGCCTCCTCCAGGGTTCTGTTTTGATGTCCTCTGCGCTGATGAACCGATCATAGATGATCCTGATTCGCCCATGTATAATGTTGTCGATAAGGTAAGGTACTTATTGCTTTTGATACGGAATTAACGCGCTCTGAAAGTTTAATTTTGGGTATGCGTTAATTCCGTGTTTGAGACCGCGTTAGTAAGGATGTTAGTGCGTTAATTCAAACTGAAGCTGCGTTAGTAACGTTTTTGAGGCAAAGCTTGATATTTTAAGAGTTTAATGAATATTGAGGCTTTATGGTGAAATTATTTTAATTTAATTTTATACGAATAACTTTTTTCAATTGTAAATGCGCATGTAATTGGTTTAAATAAAAGAAAAAAAGCTTTTGTCATTATGTTTTTACGATACCTTCTGAACGAGCGGTGGCTTCAATAGGAGACTGACCGACAGACTGACACTGGTTTTTATTTTGTTTATATAAATTGTTTTGACGTTCAAAAGTGCCATATACTGTTCTAATTGAAATAAAGAATTTGACTTTGATAAATAGAGGCCTGCCTAGAGCCATGGGATGGCAAGAAATGTAAAGTCTAAGTGGTAAAGAAAGGGTCATAGAAAATATTTCATAATATAATTAACATCGAAAATAGCATTGCAACTACACATTTTGAACTATAAGAATAAATTGTAAGTACAGGATGTACTTAAATCACCAAGAATATTTTGACAGATAAATTCATCTAACCCTTTTTCAAAGTTCAGTAAATCTTTACATAATCTTTTAAATTTCAAACCTTACTACCGTAAAAATAAAACATATTTTTACTTAAATGATGTAACGGTTTACTCACGCGTATGTATCGGGATCGCCCGACTAGTTTCGGACCCAACCGGAGTCCTTAATCATGAGCAGACGCAATCGTTGTATAATTTAAGTATGATAATCCTCACAAAATTTACTTTACAAAATACCAATTTTCCCACGTTTCTATACACTCACTTTTCTTGTTTGTTTGTCGTTCCGGTTGGATTGTAACTCAATTTTGAGGCATTTCCCGATAAGCTAGCAGGCTGAAATTTTCAGGGTAGCTTCAAACCCGATGACAATGCAATTTACAACTATAAAAACGGCTGGACCGATTTTGATAAAATTTGAATTGAGTGACATTTGAAAACGTGGGATTTTGGTTTTTTTTTAGATTTATAAATTATTTAATTTATCTTTTAAAAGGTACAATCGTTCCTGAACATATGTTCAAACATGTCCAAAAGTTATCGTTCTAATAACATTTTGATTACAATGGGAGAGGATTTTAACTACCAAGATGCAGCGATGTGGTTCATAAACTTAGACAAATTAATTGAGTGAGTTTGCATGTTTTCATAAATTAAAGCTTCTTAGATAAACAAACAATTGCATGCACACGTAGCAAGCACACGTGATAATATATGGTCACAATGCATATTTTAGACAAATTGCATGTTTTTAGTCAGCTGGTTAGTTTTAATTGTTAGATTAGTTTTAATCACCTTGTGGCTAATGTGAAACTTTGTGCGTCTTCCTATCTATAGGACTTAGCGTGATCTTATAGCCTTCCTCAATAAATGGACTATCTAACACTTGGTACTTGATACTTGGTGGTAGTACTTTCTGGTGGTAATTTCATCTACCCTTCTCCAATGTGGGTTCCAATGGCCGATTGTGCTATTAATTTTGAACAAGTAGTTCTTGAGATGAATGCCTCCGACACACAAACTATTTAGTTCTGTATTATCTAATACCGATAGGGGTGACTGTTATATGAAAATAAACGATGTTTGTTTTTTTGTAAAAGTTCAAAATTACTTAATTTATTTTATTTAAACCAATTACAAGCGTATAGTTTTCAGTTGATATAAATAAGTTATCACATAATAAATGAACTAGTTGTACAAAACCCTAATTTTAAATTTACAAAGTAACCATTTATTAACTAGTTTCCGATTAATGCAACCAGTTCCCAAGGCCTTTTTTTAACAATTAATAAAATGCCTATCAACTAGTTCCCTTTACCCTCATTGTAACGTAAAAAAAGCCGTTTACCAACTAGTTCAGTAACCCTTATTTTAAACTAAAACAGCCTCTATTAACTAGTTCCCTAAATGAAATTTAGGGGTTGCCTTTTTCAACTAGCTCCCCATCGTAAAATAAACCGTTTATTTTCAGATAGCAGTGTTTCTAGACACGGTTAAGAACCAGGCTCGTTATTTTAGAACTAATAATGTTATTTTGACAATGGGAGGTGATTTCACATACCAAGATGCTTCCATGTGGTATATTAATTTAGACAAACTCATTAAGTAAGTATTAGTATTTATCTATCTATCTTCTTCTAATATATAAAATTCCCGTGTCACGATGTTAGTTACCGTACTCCTCCGAAACGGCTTAACCGATTTTTACCAAATTTTATATGCGTATTCAGTAGGTCTGAGAATCGACTAACATCTATTTTTCATACCCCTAAGTGTTAAGGGTTGCTCACACTAAAAATATATTTTATTTTTTGGATGATTTTTTTTTTGGTTTTATTTTTTATAATGTGGCATTAAAAAATACATACAACTAGAAAAAAATATATTCGGCAAAACAACGTTTGCTGGGTCAGCTAGTATTTTTTATAAAGGACTAGCTGTTGCCCGTGTTTTCACCCTCGTGGTAACAGGTCTCGCGGTAATTTTACGGTTTTTCTCAAAAAAAACATCTTATTTTTTGTCTTTTCCGCAATTATCCATATTTTGTCACAGTTTACGCCTTCCCTGGACTTTCACAAATATTTCAAGACTAAAATAAGCCAAATCCGTATTGCAGAAGACTACCTGTACATACGGGAACATGAAATAGTGATTTATTCCTGGTTATAAACTATCTGTGTACCAATTACCAAGCTTGATCTATAAAACGTTAATGATTATGGTCACTGCCCCGGTAGACCATAGCGCCTGTTGAAGGCCTACATTCTTTTTTGTCGACTAAAAAGATCTGTAAAATGTTTTCATCTAGACCACTGTCCCAATGTTGGGCAAGGGCTCCTTAAAATCCTTTAAATAATTCTCTATCCTTGGTCAGTTAGAAACTAGTCCAAACGTTTTGCGTTTATATCATCCCGCACTTCCTTCCAAGGCCGTTCACGGCGACGCCGCCCCATTTTAATACAATATCCAATGTATATCTTTACGACAAAATTGCTTTATTAAAGAATACATGTTTTTGTTGTATTTTATTAAACAAATATCATTTATTGAGGAAGGTTATGAGATAAAGGGGCAAAAGTGTGCGAAATGGCTTGCTTTTTACGAAATTATATGTAAATACGGCTCTACCTTATTGTTATATTATTAAACAGTAAGATACCGTTGCAAATTGTTTGCACCGAAAGCTGATTGGTTGAAGTCACAACGACGAAGCCAGTGTCAGCGATGTGTCGCGTGTTCAATCCCCGGGTTAGGACAAGAGTTTGTGTGATCCACGAATGCTTGTCCTGAGTCTGGGTGTCTTGTGCATGTGACTTGAATGTTTGTGAAACCCCCTGCGATATATGGATTTAATTTCTTGCGAGTCGTTTTTCCAAAATAATCTATTTCAAAATACAAGTTCAATTATGGTGATTAGTTTTGAAATATTTTAGCCAAGTGGTGATTTATATTTTTGTAACATATTACAGATATACGAATCTGAAAGCGGCTAAGGAAAATCTGAATGTGACTTTGTTTTATTCTACACCGGATTGTTATTTAAAAGCTGTTAAAGATGCCAAGTAAGTATTGATAAGACGTCAAGGTTAAGCAACGCTTAGTATGGTTAGAAAATTGTTGGGTGACCATTTTCTTTAGCAGTATGTTTTTCTTTGGCCTGTTTGTGCGGAATCATCAATGTCTAGAAATTCGCACTTATCCTGGTTTATTTAGTTTTTCTTACTCGAAGGGTAAGAACAGAACCCTACTTCTGAGGCACCGACGCCTGTCCGTCCATCTTCCACCAGGCTGTGTCTCATGAACCGTGATAGCTAGACAGTTGATATTGTCACAGTAGATGTATTTCTAGACTAAAAGAATATGAAGTTAAGCAACGTTTATTATGGTCACACATTTTTTGAGTGTCAATACAAATTAGAATTTGTTGTTCTGTTTTTATTTATTCATCAGGAGTCCGATTCAAACTTGATCGGTATTTTGATAAGAACTACCGTGAGACTGCACGGATAGCCGTGGTTGTGTCGACGTGTCGCGGATTCGATCCCCGCGTAGGACAAGCATTTGTGTGATCCACGAATGCTTGTCCTGACTCTGGGTGTCTTGTGCATGTGATTTGTATGTTTGTGAAACACCCCGCGACACAAGGATTAAATTCCTTTGTGCGGGAGTCTTTTTTTATTATTATATGATGTAACGGTTTACTCACGCGTATGTATCGGGATCGCCCGACTAGTTTCGGACCCAACCGGAGTCCCTAATCATGAGCTGACGCGGCGGCTCGCAAGTCGAACACTCGACTCGAATCTAGTCGGGCGATCCCGATACATACGCGTGAGTAAACCGTTGCATCATTTAATAATTGATCGGTATTTTTATTTAGTTTCTTTTGTAATGCTAATTGTATATTTTTTCTGATTCCAGTCCAGTTTTGCCTACAAAAGTTGATGATTTTTTTCCGTACGCGAGTGATTCCACAGCCTATTGGACAGGCTACTTCACGTCTAGACCCACAACTAAGTATTTTGAGAGAGAATCCAACGGTTATTTACAAGTAAGTGTGTATAAACGTTATGCCCAATCATCAGTGTCCCACTGCTGGGCAAGTTTGATTGTGGGTATACAGTACAGTAACAGTTATATATAGTCTGTAAAATTATTTAAATTACTAGCTGTTGCCCGCGACTTCGTCCCCGTGGGTAGAAGATATAAGTTATGATTTATCCCTGCCCTGTTATTTACACATTTTCCATTGTATCTTCGCTCCTATTAGTCGCAGCGTGATGGTTTGTAGTCTAAAGCCTTCCTCGATGAATGGTCTATTCAACACAAAAATAATTTTTCAATTTGGACCAGTAGTTCCTGAGATTAGCGCGTTCAAACAAACAAACAAACTCTTTAGCTTTATAATATATTAGTATAGATTTAGATAATAAAATAATACTTAAATGACCTTTTTGGGTTCCGTATTAAAAGGTAAAAACGGACCACTAACACCAAGGCAATAATGTATGTATAAAATATTATCACACTAATATTAGAAAAGCGAAAGTGTTTGTGTGTGTGTTAATGTTTGTTATCTTTTCATGGCAAATTGATGAACTGATTTCGATGTAATTTAACAGACTATGTATAGCGTTATCCGACTGCGTTAAAGTAAGGTAATAGGGGGCAAAACTGACCAAGAGCTAGTTTTATAATAGACTAGCTGTTGCCCGCGACTTCGTTCCCGTCGATAGAAGATATAAGTTATGATTTATACCTGCCCACAGGTATGGCTGTTTTTTCACATTTTCCACTGTACCTATCTTCGCTCCTATTAGTCGCAGCGTGATGGTTTATAGCCTAAAGCCTTCCTCGATGAATGGTCTATTCAACACAAAAAGAATTTTTCAATTTGGACCAGTAGTTCCTGAGATTAGCGCGTTCAAACAAACAAACAAACTCTTCAGCTTTATATATTAGTATAGATTTATTTTGTATAATTAATTATAAAATACGCAAATAATATATTGAAAAGTAAGTCTAAATCTAACTTTTAAGTCTTTTAAATAATTATTTTTTTTATATTAACAGATGGTGAAACAACTTCAAGTGTTAGCAGATCTAGAGAAACACAATCAATTCGTATTGAACGAACTGAAGAGTGCCATGGGTGAGTATCAGTTATTCCACATTAATATATCTATATTATGTATGTATTTAGAAATATACACCGTGATTTTTTAGTCGTCTTACAAAAGCAGCCCAGTTCGTGTATCCAATGACTAGAACACGTTCATGATAAAAAAATAGGTATTTATGAGATTTGAATAAATTTAAAATGCAAGTTTTATTCAATATTACGATACAATTTCTAGTTTTTTAGAAACACAGCTCTGTTGCGAGCGCGGTCCGAGCCTTGTAACAATGGTGAGGGGCGCGGGCGGCGGCGTTTTTATCATTTTTAAGAGTATATTTCAGATTTCTCTTGTTTAATTTATCTTCGTACTTATTATCTTAGTTGATGATAAAAAAAAAATAATCGCGCCTAGGGGTATTTTACGTCGGATACATGAACTGGGCTACTTTTGTAAGACGACTAAAAAATCACCGTGTATAAGAATGTTTGAGACTAGATGGCGTTGTGTGCAAGTTGTGGAGTGTTATTATCTGAAAAAGACACAATATCAGTCAATCCAGTCTGAAGTACCTTGTCATAGAAGTTGACGAAAAATCACTCCCGCGTTAAGGAACTTAATCCTTGTGTCTTGGGTTTCACAAACATTCAAGTCACATGCACAAGGACACCCAGACTCAGGACAAGCATTCGTGGATCACACAAATGCTTGATAATTAAAATATAAAGGGAAAAGATGCGGAAATATATAGTTCTTGAGATATTTCATATTTTAATTTTGAGGTATTTCCGGACAATTTCTCAAAACTAGTGTAAAATAAACTCAGATTCTAAATAAAAAACTAATTTAAGCTCCATATTTAGCTTGAAGAAGGTTTACCCTCATATACCGAGGAAATAAAACTAAAATAAAACAAAATTTGGTCAATTATTTTTTATTCTATATTTTTTTATACACTGTACTTTCACATCATCATCATCGGCCTAGCCTTTTCCCAACTATCTTGGGGTCGGCTACCAGTCCAACCGGTTTCAGCTAAGTACCACTGTTTTACAAGGAGCGACTGCCTATCTGACCTCCTCAACACAGTTACCTGGGCAACACGATACCCCTTGGTTAGACTGGCTGTCAGACTTTTTCAAGCTTCTGACTACCTGTAACGACTGTCAAAGATGTAGGAATAACAGCCGGGACCCACAATTTAACGTGCCTTCCGAAACACGGAGGAACTCGTTATGACAAAGATGGTCACCCATCCACGGACCAACCGCGTCAAGCATAGCTTAACCTGTGATCGAATCACTTATGCGGTTATAGCTTAGCCACGAGCTCCTCATGCACTGTACTTTCACAAATTATATTCTATTATGTCTCCCAAGTCCGTTGGGAGGTTATAATTGTCCTTTTTGAAGAATCTCTTGATAACTTCCCATTGGGATTCAATTCTTTGTGTATGACTCCCGTCTGGGGCAACAAATGGATTTTCCCCTCCAACAATCTGTTTGAATTGTTTTTTTAATGAGGGGAATTAAAGTACCTACCGATCTCACATTATCTACACAGATTTCTAGTCTTAAATCTTAGCTCCCATCTTCAATTAGACCGGAGCAAAGGACGCCGACCTCTTCGACGGTTAGGGTTCCTCAGCCATCTCTTGATAGGCAAAAAAGTCTCCAAAAAACAAGCAGGGGTCAACAGTAGGCAAATCAAGGGTCCAGTAAAGCAAGGCGGGTCGTTAGAAACAAAATTAACAAAAAGGAAATTAACTTTTGGCATATTAGCACTTTTTGACAGTTGAATGACCACAGATAAAATACAAAACTAAAAAGAGTGAGTAAGCACTAGTGTTTGTCACACAGGCTCCTGCGCAGAATGTCCACTTCTGAAAATGTCTACTGCTCGCAAAATGTCCTACTCTCAGAATGTCTCTTTCGCAAAATGTCTCTTTCGCAAAATGTCCCTTTCGCAACCCCTTTTTATTTCTGACTTACTTTAATCATAATTCAATTCATTTTAGCAATACATTATGACACTTACTGTTTCATTCTACCGTAATTTGTTGGCTTTTTTCGAGAACAAACCTCAAAACTTTAATTGAAAATTTCACAAAAACTACACTTATCCGCCCAAAAGACTTCGTATTTATAAATCGGGGCATCATTGGTGATCTATTTAAAAGACCTAGTAACTCGCTCAGCAGATTACTAAAGTCAATCGGAGTACCAAATTACAAAACTATCACATTTTAAAAGTAGGTATTTTTCGCGCCCCTCTTTTACGTTACGTTTCTTTATAATGATAACATTATCTTCATCAGGTGTTATGCAACATCACGATGCTATAACTGGAACAGAGAAGCAACACGTCACACACGACTACGAACGACTTCTAAACCAAGCCGTCGACGACGCTTTGATAATAGCCAAACAGGCCTTCAAGTAAGTTAGACTGAAATCGAGGGGCATCGTGGGTCTGACATGTGGGGGTCATGTGTGAAACATGTGAGGGTCATGTGTGTGACATGGGGCTTCATGTGTGTGATATGTGAGGATCATATGTGTGACATGTGAGTGACCTGTGGGGGTATGTGGGAGTCATGTGTGAGACATGTGAGGGTCAAGTGTGAGACATGTGAGAGTGATGTGAGTGTCATGTGTAAGACATGTGAGGATCATGTGTCTGACCTGTGGGGGTCATATGTGTAAGACATATATGTGACATGTGAGTGACATGTGAGGGTCATGTGTGAGACATGTGAGAGTCATGTGTGAGACATGTGAGTGTCATGTGTAAGACATGTGTATGGCATGTGTGGATCATATGTGGGTCACGTGTGTGACATGTGGGGGTCATGTGTCCGACATGTGGGGTCATGTGTTAGACATGTGAAGGTCATGTGTGTCTGAATTGTGGGGGTCATGTGTGTCTGACATGTGGGGGTCATGTGTGTCTGACATGTGGGGGTCATGTGTAAGACATATGTGAGACATTTGAGAGTGATGTGAGTGTCATGTGAGAGACATGTGAGGGTCATGTGTGAGTCATGTGTGGATCATGTGTGGGTCACGTGTGAGACATGTGAGTGTTATGTGTGTGTCATATAGAGGGCCATATGACTGACATGTGTGTGGCAAAAACTAAATATATTAATTATTTATTTACAGTAAAGTAACTCAAAAGGATGATAAAAAGCCACCGATATTCGACTTCCAGAGATGTCACCTGAACGAGTCGAGATGTGACGTATCGGAGAAAAGCGAAAAGTTTGTGGTGAGCCAATAATTCTTCTTCTTCTCTAATATAATATAATGTTTGTCTGTCTATTTGTCTATCTGTGACGTTTGTTCTGCTTAACCATTTAATTCTCAATTTTTTTTCACACTCCGGAATATAGCCCTTGTGACTTGTGTTTCACAAACATACAAGTCACATGCACAAAGACACCCAGACTCAGGACAAGCATTCGTGGATCACACAAATGCTTGTCCTACGCGGGGATCAAAGTTAGGACACGTGTCACGTCGTGCTCAGTTTATTTGCCCAACGGATTCTAGACTTTTTGAGTTTTACTCTATTTTTTATGTTTTGACTTCCAGGTCACAATATACAATCCACTCGGTTGGTCTGTTAAAGAACCTATAAGGGTCCCAGTTGGAGAAGGATCTTATGAAGTATATGCGCCTAATGGTAAGAAATATACTAAGTACTTATTAAATACAAACGGGTGGCCTTGCGTTTAAGGTTCTATCCTAACGTAAGCAAAGTAATAATCAGACGTTTTATTATATTCTAAAACATCACAAACGTTGAAAGAAAACATTGTGAGGAAACCTGGATTATAAATATTGTAATCTGAAATCGCCCGCAGTGAGCTAGCGTGGTGATCAATACTCAAACCTTCCCTATACGGGAAGACGCCTGTGTATTTTAATCGCGTTTGTTTACGTAAACGAATAAAATCTTGTTTGACGTAACGCAAACTGTTTTACATTCTTTGGGTTTTTACCATGCATAAGATAACAGCGCAACATCAATTTATTTCTGAAATCTCTATCAAATTCCAACTTCGGCCCTAACCCATTTTTTTTTTATTTAAGCACTATTTATTTGTACTTCTAGGTCAAAAAATTAAAACCCAAATGGTTAAGCTACCGAACCGAGTGACCGATATCCCGACTCGATCGTCTAAAGCCACCCAGGAAATAGTTTTCATAATATACCTGAAACCTCTCTCATACAAATCTTTATACATCAAAAAAACAACAAGAACGAAAAGAAATACTAAAAACTACAATTTCTACTCACACATCGACGATTTTTGGAAAAACATGAAAGTGCCTGAAATCAATAATCTGCAAAAAGATATCAATAAAGATTTCAGTCTAGATAAAGTGCCGTTAGCTCCTGTCTTTTCACCTGAAGTCAATTTTGATTACAATACGAATCTAGATCTGTTGAAGGATGGTAAGAATGATCAAGAACTGGCAGCTCTCGAGAGGTTTTTGCGGGAATCTAGGCAGAAAACCAGGAAGGAATGGGATAAAATGAAGGTCGTCTATTCAAATTTGTCTGAAGAAGAAATGAGGATGCTGTCAGATGAACCCAGGACTGTGGAGAAGTTTGATGATGATGTGGAGTTACAGAATCAGGTGAGACACTATTTCAATATTGTTATAAATCATGATCATCAATGATACCTTCCCACTACCACTCATCCTAGATTTCCAACTCGTCCCCCATTTGCATGAAAAAACCTATTTCAAAAAACCCAAATTCTCTCCAAGCTTGTCCCAAATCTAATGAAATTAAACAATTTCCTAAAAATGACATTTTTAAGTCACGGACAAACTGTATCAAATTGACCAACTTGTGCATTGCAGCTTAGCCAAACCTTTGACTAATTTATCAAAATGTAATGACGACATTCATTATAATGTAAAATGCTACTGTATTATTTTATTTTGAAAAGAGTAACTTATGGAGTTTCTTGCCGGTTCTTCTACTAGAGTCAGTAATGTAACGATCTAAAAGTGCCTGAGAAACGGCCTATTTGTAATAAAAACTTTTGGATTTTGATTTGATTTTGGTGTCTTTATCCCATAAACTTCCGAACTCTCTCCACACTCATCCCCAATTAATTCCGGTCGCGCTGGAGAAATTATGGAGAGGCCTACGTCCAGCAGTGGACTGCTATGGGTTGAGATGATGATGATGATGATGATTTCTTAAATACCCTTTGCTTGTTACAGTTTTACAAATTATCCATCAACACGGCGAACGGAGCTATAAAGCAAGTCACTTTCCCTGACCACACAACTTTAAACCTGTCTGTCAATATGTATTACTACACCGGCGCGTGTGGTGACAACCATGACACCGCCCATCGGGCCTCAGGCGCCTATATCTTCAGACCCACTGTCACCACACCTACTAAATTAAAAGTCCAAAAATCATCAGTTATAACCGGAGATATAGTCAAAGAATTCCGAGTGAATTTATTCCCGAACGGCTACACAAATGTTAAGCTTTACGATGAATTGAATTACATAGAGTCAGAATGGGTCGTTGGGCCTATACCCGTAGCAGATGAAATCGGCAAAGAATACGTTATTAAATACGAGACCAATATTCTCAATAATGGAGAATTTTACACTGATTCTAACGGTCGACAGATGTTAAAAAGGAAATTAGATTTTAGACCGCAATGGAATGTTACATTAGCTGAGCCAGTAGCTGGTAATTATTACCCAGTTACAAATGAGATTTATATTAAAAATGATGATCTAAGATTGACAGTTTTAACTGATAGATCTGAAGGGGGAACGTCACTCGTTGAAGGTGAAGTTGAGTTAATGTTGCATCGAAGACTGCTGTGTGATGATGCGTTTGGTGTAGGTGAGGCATTAAACGAAACAGCAATGGAATCGGGACTAGTAGTGAGGGGAAAACATCGATTATTCATAAATCGAGATGAGGAAATCCCTAGGGAAGTGTTTGGTTTGCATTTAGGGCCACAAGTCTTGTTTTCTGATGCGACAAATGTCAAATATGACGAGTGGTTGAAAATGGCGAACTGTCATTCTTGGTTGGCAGAAGAATTGCCCAACGGTCTACATTTATTGACCTTAGAACCTTGGGATTCGAAACTACTTATCAGAGTTGAGAACTATCTAGAAGGTGACCATTCTGAAGTGTCTGTCAATTTAAAAGAGATTTTTAAAGGAATCGAAATTAAGAGTTTTAAGGAGACCGTTTTGTCGGCGAATATGTGGGCAGATGAGTTTAATAAATGGACGTGGAAGAAAGAGAACGAATTTGAAGAAGATGAAATGAAAGAAAAGGAGAAAGATAATGGGTTTAATATTAGTTTGAAAGGGAAAGAAATTAGAACTTTTATAGCTGATTATGATGTCAAAGATAATTAAATGATCAATATTGATTTTGTAGTATTGATGTATGAATACCTAAAATACAGATTCCATTCGTCATGTAGCCACTGTCTGGAATTTTGTAAAATCAGCTTTAAGACAATCATGTAAGGTTTTTTTTCCGATGATTTGTTATTGGTTGTAACTATGGACTGTATTTCGGCTGTTCATACGTCAATGTCTTAGTATATTGTGATGTAAACTGTACCAAATAATAATCTGTATTTTTATTAATTATGTAGTTTCTTTTATAAAATACTGATAAGTTTCCCGATGGTAACAGAATCTCCACTCTCCTATCATTACGGGTCTCTCGTAAGGGATGGGGGATTGGGGATGTACAGGGATTGAGGGTGGATTCATTGGAGTGATGAATGTAAATTGCGAAGGGGTGCTGTAAGGCAGCGTTCCCACTACACCGGACCGGCAGATCTGCCGGAAATCGCAAACCGGACAGAGTGTTCTCATTACATCAGATCCCGGAACAAATTTGTGTTTTTATCGTCTTCGGTCTTATCCCACAGAACAGGTCTCTTTTGGACAAGCGTAATTAAAGTTTCTGCTTCAATATCCGTGCTAAACGTCTTCTTTTACCAGAAAATGCGAGCTGAATGACGTGCGTTGAACACGGGTGGGGTGAGGGGGGCATGAGCGGGGGACAGATACCGGCACAAACTCGTTCACATTACTCCGGGTCCGGTCTTTCTACCGGCACTTCGTGGTGACAAAACGCTCGGCGCGGCAGATCTGTCGGTCCGGCGTTATGGGAACCCTGCTTAAGGGGTGTACCAATAAATAAATAAATGCGGACAACATCACATACATTGTTCTGAACCCAAAGTAAGTTGCTAAAGCACTTGTGTTATGGAATTCAGATACAACGAAGGTACCACAAACACCCAGACCCGAGACAATGTAGAATTGTGAATTTTTACATTGACCCGACCGGGGATCGAACCCGGGTCCTCAGAGCTAGCGACACCTTGAAACCGGTGCGTTCGCCACTCGATCACGGAGGTCGTCAAAGTAGGTTGGACTAATGTAGGAAGAATGTACCAAAGAAGAGGGTATACGAGAGGTATGACCCAGGGTTGGGGAGAGGGAGCGAGATGAAAGGTGCGAGATGGTAATTACTTGTATTTCAAGTCGTGTTTTTGGGCTGGATGTCTAAGAAAAGGTGGTAATTTACCCAATCGGAGGACGGTACCCAAGGGCGAGGCTTTTTTGAACACACTTCGAAGTGACGTCAAATGAAATGAAACAAATCATTCAGCTTAATAAGTAATTTATTATTTAAACAAGCACGTAAGTAACCACAAAGGTTCTGATCTGTTGCGGTTGCAACTCTATACCAGTGTCAAGGTTAACTCTCTCAAACGACCTTATAAATTCACTATCAGGGTTCGTAAACTCTGGACCACTTGAATTACCATAAAACTCATTAAAATTCTTAACAAATCTATCTTTCTGCCACTGCATCGGAGTATAATCTTCCAAATAAATATTACCAGCAAGAGTAGTTTCTTTAACATCAACAATAACAAAATCCATGAACAACTCTTTGATGAAGACGACTTTTACTCCGTTTCTGACTACATCTGCTTTTTCTAAATAGTTTTCTAGTCTCAAAAGTAGTTTATCACCTAGTTTTTCTATTGTCAAAATGTGTACGCCGATAGGGACTTTCATTCTGAGGGCAGAATACTCATTTTTGTTCGCATTCCAAAGATCGTAGCTAATATTTACGTAGGACGGATGAATTGAGGAAAATACTTTAGGATGTAGTTCCAATTCCTTAGCAAATTTCTTTTCGAAGACTTTATTCGCGCGATGGTCAGCCTTTGAGAGGTAGAGATAGTGTTTCCCAGTTACTATTAGCCCTCTTCCGAATTCAGTTTCGTTTAGAAACGTTTGGATTCCACTGTCGTCGGTGAATATGCGTCGATGCAGCATCAGATCAATGTTCCCATCTATCAAAGAGGTCCCGCCTTGTGCTCTGTCCGTGAATACGGACATTCGGACATTTCGCTCCAAGTCTTCGATGTAGATTTTTGATGTGACTGGGTAGAAGTTTCCTGGGGAGATGGAAGGAATTAGTTACTTGTATTTCTTTAGTATGCGGTCTACAGTAAGTTTGATTTGCAACACAAAGGGTACCGTATGGATAAGCTAAAGACTTTAAGTATGTTTAATAGAAATTGGTCACCGGTCAAATTTATCACCGTATTCTTAATTGCTTAACTTAACTTTACATTTTCATTGTTTTTTGTTATACTACAGAAATAGAACATCAGTGAAAGTTCTCTTGTTAAGGTTTTGTCCTGAGTATGAGAGTCTTTGTGCATGAGAATTAAATGTTGGACGTCCCAAAAAGAGATTTCATTAAAAAATATCGGGGTTTAATTTGACTGGCTTGCTGGTCTAGTGGTTAGTGACCCTGACTGCTTTACCGGAGGTCGTAGGTTCAATTCCCGCTCAGAACAAATGTTTTTTGAGCACGATCATTTATTGCGTCTGTATTCTCTCAATCTATAAAATATATGTATTTAGAAACACATAATATGTTAATCAGTTATCCAGTACTCAAATACAACCTTTCCTTAGTTTGACACAAGATGGCGTTGTGTGAAAATTATGCAACAGAATTATTCACTTACCAGGTATATTGTCAACATTGGTCTGCTTATACGTCGCTCTCATATCGCGCATTCTTTTAATAGTCTGTCGTCCATTACTGTCAGTGTAAAACGCGCCCTTATTGACTATGTTACTAGCGTATCTTATGAACACATCTTTCCCGTAACCATCATCCATAGGAATAGGGCCTACAATCCAATCCACTTCAATGGTTGGTAAACCTGGAAAACATAAAGTCAAACTTTAACTCAAAATCAAAAGTTTATTTCAACTAGGCCGTTTTCCAGGCACTTTTAAAACGTTGCAATATTGACTCTAGTTGCACGGTTCCTAAATGTCATTCTTATGGAGAAGAATCGGCAAGAAACTCCATAAGTTACTCTTTTCAAAATAATTGTATATACAGTACATTTTTTACATTCTTCAATTAATCGTAGGAAACCTGGATTTTAAACAACGGATTCTGAAATCGGCCGCAGTGAGCTAGCGTGGTGATTAATGCTCAAACCTTCCCTATACGGGAAGAGGGGCCCGCCAACTACAAATAGAAAATTATCCCACAAGAGCAAAATCGAAATAAAAACTATCCCATGTATCAATCCTGGTTATGAACTATCTGTGTACCAAGTTTAATCTAAATCCATTATCCTGTTTTTGCGCGAAAGAGGAACAAACATCCATACATACAAACTTTCGCGTTTATAACATAGTGTAATTGTGCATTATTATAATTAGCCTGGAATGTCCCACTGTTTGGCTCTCCCCAATTTTTCCCACTTACAGAACTTCATCATCATCATCATCATCAGCCCATATTCGTCCACTGCTGGACATAGGCCTCCCTAATTACACGCCATCGAGATCTATCTTCTGCTTCAAAACTTACCAGTATACAATCTCAACGCCACCCCCGCATAAGTGGAAAACTTCAAATGCAACTCCTGAACAATATCCGTCTTTAAGGCTTTCGCCTCAAAATAGTCAGAAATCAGAATTGGTTGAGGATCCATGGGCCTGAAGACATAGGCCCCTGGCTTCTTCTTATCCAAGCCAAGTTTAACCGGGTCGTCAGAAATATAGTAACACATTTCGATATGAAAACTTATGTTGACTCCGTTCAAAAGCTGTATTTCTGTCAGACGATATTTGTTATCGAAAGTTATTAAGATGTACTGAAAATAAAGATTATTATTAAGCTCGTGGCTAAACTAATAATTATTATTTTATTTAAGAACATGAAACTCATTTGCGTATTTTTTTAAAATCTTTTTTAATACATTTTTTTTTGTAATCATAAACCTTATGAAGGTATATTATCAATTTATTGCAATACTCTGCATTAGTTTATACAATTGAATTTGAAAATTGTCTGGACTTTAAAAGAGACTGCGACCCCCTGAGTTTGTTTCGACATTTCTTCTCAGGGTAGTCAGATAGGAAATGTCGGCTCCATTGTTCTCAAAAAAGACATGTAAAAGTGATAAAATATCCTATTTGCAGAATAAATGATCTGAGGGCACGGCAGTGCCCCTGCCAAGTCTCGAGCAAAACGGGCACGGCCGTACCATCTTTTCTCGAAGCGATTCGCGGCTGTTTCGCCCCCCCTGTATCTTCGACGTGGACAAAGCTAGGAGTTTAGCTTTTCGGGGAATAATAGTAGGCATTAGAACAAGCTTAAGTTCGAAATTACATGCCAATTGAATTAATGGTTTAGGAGTTACGGTCGATCAAAGTTACACCATTTTGTCACTCACTGACTCACTGACTCACTGACTCACTGACAGATCATCAAAAATCTAAGGTACTTCTAGCAGACTTAGAAACTTCAAATTTTGTACCAAGATAGGTCCTTAGCCACATATAAAGGAAAAATTATAAAAACATTAAAAAATAATATGCCATAGAAAACAATTTTATATTTGCGGTTTGGCAAGAACATTATGTATGGATTTTGACTGCATTGTTAACTTTGTTCGTTGTTTAAGTACCTATTCAATTGGATGAATACATACATAGAATAGAAAAGAATAATATAAATGTAATACACAGACTATCATTAATACAAATTAATACATAAAATTCATAATTCATTAAATTAATAAAGCTAAAACTCCATTGTATTGCGATAAATATTGTATGCGCGCTCGATAGATGGCGTTGTACGTGTCTGAATCGCGCTATGGTTTCGTTACAAAGCGCAGTCTAAGTAGTACTTCAGAATAATTCGATAATTTTCATTTGATAGCGCCACCTGTCTATGAAAAACCATTTCGAAACTAAAAAATATTGTAGTGATAATTGATATTCGGAGAACTTTACGTGTTATTTAGTTTAGTTTAGCTATAGTTTGTAAGTTAGTAGATATATATATGCATATATATATAAGTTTAAGCTTGTTTACATTAGAAGTAACGAAGTCTCAGAGAAGAAACAAAAGAGATAGAGATAGAGAATGGGTTCTAAGCAAAGCAGTAGCTGAAGTCCTAGAAATTATGACACCTAAAAAAAAAGAAAGAAATACACTTACAAAAAATAAATGAGATCCCACCAAAAACATTAAATGTAAAAAAATGCCAAGTCTCTCGATGCAGTCTTTCCATCGTAAAAAGTTTTGAGATCTCATAGAAGCCAAGTCCTATTCAAAATATTTTGTAGTTATAAATCAACATTTAGTAATTGTATCAATAGTTTTCTTTATATTATAATTATAGTGACTTGGCAATGAGCACAAATTAAAAGCTGCTTGATGCCTGGAATTATGTGCAAATGTTACTGACGAGACCAGTGATCAGATTATTTGTTATGTGTGAATCATGATGGTCACTACCGACTACATGCTCCAATACAATAATTAAGAATACCTTACGGGCCATCGCTTTATGAAAGTAAATGAATCGAGAGTACACTAAGACTGACTGCCGTTGCCGAAATTCGGTTGGGACGACACGGATAAACCAAAAGAAAATTAATTTTGTGATATTAATGTTTACGCATGCGGTGTGTGTAACTTTCAACTCCTACAAATATGCCGTTTTATTTGTTTCTTCTTGTGCTCATTGCCAAGTCACTATAATTATAATATAAAGAAAACTATTGATACAATTACTAAATGTTGATTTATAACTACAAAATATTTTGAATAGGACTTGGCTTCTATGAGATCTCAAAACTTTTTACGATGGAAAGACTGCATCGAGAGACTTGGCATTTTTTTACATTTAATGTTTTTGGTGGGATTTCATTTTATTTCACTATGATACGCTCGGGCCATGGATCGGTCATCATGTTCAGAAATAGACTTAGGGCCGTGTTTCGGAAGGCACGGTAAATTATGGGTCTTGGTTGTTTACACTGGATTGAGGAGGTCAGATAGGCAGTCGCTTCTTGTAAAACGCTGGTACTTAGCTGAATCCGGTTAGACTGGAAGCCGATCCCAACGACTAGTTTCGGACCCAACCGGGGTCCTTAATCATGAGTTGACGCGGGGTTGTAAGTCGATCAAGGACTCCGGTTGGGTGTGAAACTAGTCGTGCGATCCCGATAAATACGCGTGAGTATTTAATAAAATTATTCTTTTATTTCCCCTCACCTCATTATTAATATAATTGCGAGTAGTTTCAAAACTGTGATACCCAGCCTGTTCCATTCTTCTATAATATTTATCATAGTCAATATATTCCGTTGTTGCCTCGGGTTTGTCTGTAACCTCCACATACTCATACTCTGGGTAAAGCGGCAGAGATGATGTTGGTGGTGATGATGAAGCTGTTGTTGTTGATGATGATGATGAAATTGTTGTGGTGGTTGTGGGATTAGATGTCGTTCGAGATGGTGGGCTGGAAAGAAACCAGTTAGAGAAAGTTGTAATTGCTAAACTAAGAGTTGAGTATGATTAGGGTCTACAAAAAAAAGGTTGCGAAAAAAAATGGGTTGTTAATGATGCAAAAAGAGGGTGGAGGAAATAAGTCTCTCTGTCTGTGGCATCATTTCTTTTGAATGGGTTGAGCGATTTGAATTTAGTAATAAATGTGAATTATGCGAGTGATTTTAGATATGTTTCATAGAATTTGGTGGAGTCGTTTAAAATTTGCGCGGGTAAAATTTGTAGCTAGAAATATGGTTCATGAGTTACATGTTTTTACAGACGTACAGACAGAGGAACTTTAGTAATAGGGTTAGGGGTTTACAGTAGACGTGTTTGTTATTGGTTAATTATCCACGGAAATAAACCTAAGATCACACAAATGTCTGTCGAACCTGCGACACGTCACGCACAATGGGCTTGGCGTGGTGGACTATACCACTCAGCTATTCGTGCAGATAAATCATCAGCGTTCATTCTCTCTATCATAAATTACCGACAGTAACCACCAAAAACAGTTGACCCCACTATAACAATACTTACACCTCAGTAGTAGTCCTATTAATTCTGGTCGGTGGAGTCACAACATAATCGGGATAAAAGTCAGTTTCGTTTGACAAAGATATATTCCCAAACTGTATTCTTGGCCTTTCTGTATTCTCTTCGAAATCCTCATAATCTTGAATATCATCTAGAAGAGATTTATCATCTATTTTCAGATTATTCGTTTGTCTTGTCAAATATTTCTTCTTTTTATTTTTATTTAGTTTTTTGATGATGGATCGTTTTTGCCTAGTTCTGGCGTGTAGTTGTTGGATGTAGTAGGATCGGAAGCCCATCGGTGGGATTTTCTCAGCGATGAATACTAGCTCATCTTCAGTTAATATTTCGCCTCGGTCTGGGAGGGATGCTATCAGATCATGGATGGTGATTATAGAGTGGTTTTGTTTAGCACCTGTAAGAGGGATGGTGATTAATGTAATTTCGAAATTAGTCGACAATTTGAATGGCAACTTGCTTATACAGCGTGGGTCTTCGTTGGTGATATTAATTTGACACATTCACATCATCATTCCCCTGCTCTTATTCCAATTATTTTATTTGTTGTCCGCGCAATATGTCTTCTTCTTCCATACCTTTCTATCTGACGTCATCTCACAAAAAACACTCTTTGCAGCCATATCGTCTACACAATCCATCCATCGTTTCCTTGGTCGTCTTCTTCCCCTATATCCATCCACATTCATACTCAACACCTTCCTCACCGCATGACTCTCATTCCTTCGCATCACATGCCCATACCATGACAGCCGGTTGCCACGTAGTTTTTCTGTAACCGGTGCCACTTTCAAACTTTTACTTACATACTTTTTTTTAATACATATTCCATAAGTCTCACACAACGCCATCTAGTCTTAAACTAAGGAAAGCTTGTATTATGAGTACTAGGCAACAGCTGATAAGCATACTTATATATTTTTAAATACATACATAATATAGATAAATGCCATCCAGACACAGACAAATAATCATCCTCATCACACAAACATTTGTGGGTAACCTGGGTAGGAATCGAACCCACGACGTGCGGTATAGCAGTCAAGGCCATTAACCAATAGACCAACAGGCCAATCATTATATAATCATTCTTTACTCTATCTGCTCTCGTAATTTGACACACATATACAGTTTCGTATTAACATTCAATACATTAATTTGAATTTAAATCTAGAAGTATTATGGTCTTACCTTTGGGGTCATAAACATGGTATACTCCTCTAGCGACTGGTAACCGTATAGGTCTAGTCACAGGCCAGGCTAATGGGTTATATATCACAATCTGTAAAACACCATCAACATGTATTAATGTAACTGTTAACCAATGTTTTTAAATGTCACTCCATTAAAATTATAGCAAAATCGGTCCAGCCGTTTTTATAGTTGTAAATTGCATTTTAGTAGAAGCTAATCTGAAAATTTCACATTATCGGGAAATGAAACAAAGTTTAGTTGCAAAAATCCAACCCGAACGACAAACATACAAGCAAGAAACATAGAGTATAAAAACGTGGGAAAGAATAAACCGGTTTAATCACAATAAAATCCACGAATGCTTGTCCTGAGTCTGGGTGTCTTTGTGCATGTGACTTGAATGTTTGTGAACACCACACAAAGATTACATTCCGGAATTGGGGGGTTGGTTTTTAAAAGTATTGCTTTACAAATATTTATCCGAAAACTGCATTCAAACTGCATCAGCTAAACGCGAGATAATCGCGGACAAACATACATGCATACAAACAGAAAATCTCTTTTTTTGAAGTCGGTTAAGAAGCAAGCAATTTATTAAAGCCGATCTATCAACATTTATTCATTTACACTGTTGTTATAATAAATTAAAATTGTACTTACAAAGAATCTATCCTCGGACATTGTCCAACACGACGAGATATTAAACTGGCAAGCGTAGTACTGCATGGACTTTGGTGACTTGCGAAGTATACTGGAATGAGTACAATAAAATCTATTAATGATGGGCATGTGTATCAGGCTAACTTATTGCCTATGCATATCAGAATTATCAGAAAATTACATATTAAAACAGTTGCTGGAATTTAGACCTGCAACTATGTGCATAATAATTCAATCTTTGAAACCCTAGCTCACATAAATACTTAGACCTTTGTTTAGTCCTAGCTACCGCATTAGGTTAAGTAACCTGTAATGGTAGATTAGTGTGATAATTAAATAAATAAATTAAAATAAATGTATGTGGAATCTCTATAGGCCACACAGACCTAGTATTTTAACGCTTAGCTGATTCACTAAGTTTAATTTATTCTTTAATTTTTTAAAGTACTTTGTTACATAATAACATATCTAGTGATTAGTGGCCCTGACTGCTATAATGGAGGTCGTGGGTTCGATTCCCACCCAAGACAGATGTTGGGTTGGGTGTTTATCTATAATATGGATGTATTTGACTGCACGGATAGCCGAGTGGTGGAGGTCATCACGCTAAATCCACGTTGCACGACGTGTCGCGGATTCGATCCCCGCGTAGGACGAGCATTTGTGTGATCCACGAATGCTTGTTCTGAGTCTGGGTGTCTTGCTCTGAGTATGTGCAAACCCCCCGCGACACAAGGATTAAATTCCTTAGGGCGGGAGTCGTTCTTTTAAAAAGAATGTTTATTGTCTAGTACTCATAATACAAGCTTTGCTTAGTTTGACACTAGATGGCGTTGTGTGAGAGTTGTGGAATACTATATTATACAATCTAAGTATACAAATCTATGCTGACTCACTTGAAAGCCGGTCTATACATTTGTATACACAGCTCCTTCGCGAGATACACCTTCCGCGCGTAGTAGTCGCTCACGTAAGGCCGCATAGCTCCAGTTATTATCGTATGGTCTTGCATCACTCCTGAAAATCCAAGTTGAACAAGGATAGTCTAATAAGACTTAAAAAAGGAGATTATAATATTAGTCGCCTTAGTCATGGGAAAAAAGTCGCTGGCATATCAAAATAAAAATCAAGAGTCATCTATTCAAATTAGGCTACTAAGTAGCACTTTTTGAAGGTCAGATTATATTGGACAGCACCTAGTTTTGCCCACCCTTTATAGAAAGGAAGTTCGTTGCGTGCAACCTCTTTAATTAGCACAGGACCGTAGAAATTAGCACGAAAAAGGGGAGGCCTATGCCCAGCAGTGGGAGGATAAAGGCTGTGGATGATGATGATGACGAACCTCTTAAATTACAAATCCATTAAAAGGACCTTGGTGACCAATGCTCAAATACTAGCTAGCAACACTAAAAAAATTGCAAAGAAACCACGACATTTTGAAATTTGTACATATACATGTTTCAAGATGGGGTTTCAAACTGCGTGCGAATGGCGTCCAACATTATCCTTCTTAAAGAAGATTAGTATTTTTTTGTTTACAGGATAAACTAGTTATTTCTGCCGTGTTTCGGAAGGCACGTTAAATTGTGGGTCGAGGTACTTTATATATCTTTAGCGGTCTTTACACGTAATCAGAAGCTAGAAAGTCTGTCAACCAGTCTAACTAAGGGGTATCGTGTTGCCCAGGTAACTGGCTCGCTGGTCGTTCCTTGTTAAACACTGGACCTTAGCTGAATCCGGTTAGACTGGAAGCCGACCCCAACATAGTTGGGAAAAGGCTAAGACGATAATGAATAAACCAGTACTGACCTGCGATCCACATGATATCTTCAAACCTCCTGTCATTATTTCCCAGTTTTGCAAATATTTGCAGTTGTTTTGCCATCTGTAAAATAAAGAAGTAAAGTTACACCAGTGCACAGTGGTCTATTTATTTATGGAGGAATTTGCAATCATTTCTGACTCAACGTAGTTTTGTGGTTAGATTTAATTATAAACTTGGTTCTAAAGTATTACTCAATACTCAGTTAAGCAAGTTAAAGATACAATATTTTCCTTTTTTTTCGTTAAGACGGGTCCTCATGGACACTCGCTCCCTCGGAGGAGGAAATGGCTAGTGTCAGACTCTTACTGACTAAACCTGACCCGCAGTGCTACGTCATCCGCGTTTGTGTCGGTGTATGGCAATGCGTTGCAATCCTTCATACACCGTCCGCGGGCTTCCACCGGTCACTTTCTAGTATTGTGGTGAGGTCGACATGTAAAGAGCGTCGGCCTCCTCGCCTCATATTGGGACCACATCCATAGCACCGAATGTGGATAGCTGCCGTGGGTGATACAATATGACTCTGTCGGGCACGCAAAAGTTAGGAAAGAGGAAGAGGTCCGAATAGCAATTTAATCAGATCAATATATACCGCATGTAGCGCTTGGGTGCAAAGATAGTTTAAATTGAACATCATCTTTATCATCCACAGCCTTTATCCTTCCACTGCTGGGCATAGGCCTCTATCTTTCTCGTGCCAATTTCTACGGTCCTGTGCTAGCCTCATCTAGACTCGACCCGAGGCCTTTCCTGTCATCGACCCATCTTGCTCCCGGACGACCTAAATTGAACGTACCTGTAGAAAATGATGTATCTCTCTAGCCAGGTATTTGATGACAGGTCGTGATGTGAACATCCCAGATGTGTGGGTGTCCTTATCATAAGTGTAGGGAAGGAAATCGTCTTGTTTCGTTGATAGTTTTGGCCTGAAAATAATAAAAAATATCATTAGACACTGTGTTATCGTAGTTGGGCTATGTTGAGATCGGCTTTCAGTCTAACCGAAAGCAGTAAAGTACCAGTGTCTTAAAAATCTACTACCTATCTGACCTCCTCAACCCAGTTACCTGGGCAACACGATACCCCTTGGTTGGACTGGTTGTTCTTTTAAAGATTGAGACTGTTAAAGATGTACAAATAACTGTACCCACAATTTGTGATCTTTCCGAAATAAAGGATTCTGAAGTAGCATTTTAATGCGACTAAAGTCACATTAAGGAAACAAATAAAAAGAGTGTACAGTAGAGGAAATATGTTAACAGACAGACAAACCGCTTTTCCAACCAAGCTAACGGGGTCACCGATCGCAAGTTCAAAAACGTCCATTACTCTAGTTTCAATTCTTAAATCCTTTTCACAAGTTGGAAGCTAGTCTAGCTAAGTGTAATTTTATGGAAATTACATTTAAATTCTATAAATAAAATGACTTCGACGTGTTATTCTGCTTCCTACTTATTTTATAAACGTTCAAAGTATGTATGGATATTTGTTCTTCTTTCACGCAAAATCCACTGAACTGATTTAGACGAAACTTGGTACACAGATAGTTTATAACCTGGATTTCATACCGATCTTTTGTTCCCGTGGGATCATTAAATATTCAGTATAAAACAGATGACAAAAAAAACTAATGGTATATATACTTACGCGGCCTCCTGCACTGCTTTCAAATAACACGCCGGCGTCGAATAGAAGAGAAACACACGGTTTTTGATCGCAGTTTGCTTCGCGTTGACAAGACTGCAATGAAAGAATCATAGTATTATTATAATAAATAAATAAATTCAAAAATAAATGTGGACATCATCACATACATTGTTCTGAACCCAAAGTAAGTTGTAAAACACTTAAACGTTAAATTGTGGGTACCGGCAGTTATTCATACTTCTTTGACAGATGGGTAGTACAGAAGCTTGAAACAACCAGTCTAACTAAGGGGTATCGTGTTGCCCAGGTAACTGGGTTGAGGAGGTCAGATAGGCAGTCGCTCCTTGTAAAACACTGGTACTTAGCTGTATCCAGTTAGACTGGAAGCCGACCCCAACATAGTTGGGAAAAGGCTAGGCCAATGATGATCAAAGACTTACGATATAAGTTTGTCGACGTTAGCGAACCAGACAGGCGCGTCGTGGTAGCCGAGCCGTTGTCCCATGATCACCATCACGTTGCGAGTCGTGTAGTACGGGGCCTGGCGCTGGTTCATGTGCTTGATGAACAGGTTTATCTGGTGATGAGGAGGAGAACTCTTGGATTAAGAGCTTCGGTTAATATTTATAAGGTGTCTTTTCTTCCTGTTTCAGGTCCTACGATAGGGCAAAGCCTTTTTCTTTTTCTTTCAGACCTCTTAACTTTGGTGATTTTTGACATGTACGCCCCACCGCCCTAACTTTGCTGTGGACGACGTCAGCGACGGTGATTTGGTGATCTAGTCTTAAGATAAAAAATAATTAAATTTATTAAATCAAAGCATCAAAAAATTCATCGGCATCGCTGCCGGCTGGGAGTGTGCCCAAAAGGCTGCCAGCATTGCCACGTTGAATGGCAATTTTTTTATTTTTTAACTTGTAAATATTTAACTCTGTAAAATTGTAAATATACCAATGCACTGGTCTTAAGATTATTTAAAGTGAATGGTTTTGGTTTTAGTCGTGAACTCTAGACACAAATAGGCTTAAGCAAAAATAAACTAGAAACTAGCTATCAAGGTTCATAGAAGACTAGTGTCCAACGGAAGGACAGATCGACAAACAGGGGAACTTTAGTAGTAGGGTTAAATCTTTAACCCTTGTTTTTGGTACCCTAAATATAGCACTTAAAACGACGGTAGACAGGATGGAGAAAGGATTTGGAAACAACATACAACTCATTATTAAATGATGTAACGGTTTACTCACGCGTATTTATCGGGGTGAGATAGCGGGACGCGGTCGAACTGTTCGACTCGCGATCCCGCCGCGTCTGCTCATGATTAAGGACTCCGGTTGGGTCCGAAACTAGTCGGGCTACCCCGATAAATACGCGTGAGTAAACCGTTACATCATTTAATAATGAATCGGTCTCACGATAGTTATTATAAAAACATACAACTCATTTCAAATCTACATTTTGCATGTCGTTATCTCCGATTTGGTCCAAATAATAACTAATTTGAAATCTGCCGTATTTTGTATGTTAAGTCTGATCATTGTCTCCGACTTGTTACAGTCTAGAACTATGACTCTTCACGGATGAAGCCGCTGACAAAAGCTACTATAAACCAAGCCCTCCTTACCCTCTCCTCCACATTATTGAAGGTACTATCAGACGTGATGATGAGGGGATCGTTGCAGAACCCTCCGAAGCAGAACCCTGGCGGAGTCCAGTAGCCATCGAACAACTTGTGCGTGTATATATCGGAATCCGCTCCTAAAATATAGATAACAACATTTTTTTTATAAAAACGTTAAGGAATTTTATATTATTTGTGTCTTGAGTTTTACAAACAATTAAGTCACATGCACGAAGACACCCAGATTCTGAACAAGTATTTGTGGATCACACAAACTTTAGATTTCCGTTTATCGAAGAGGCCAAAATTTTGTGAAAGGTATCGGACTATCGGTCATAGCTCAAAGTAAAAGTTAAGTATTAGGTTTTTTTGGGATAGAGCTTTAAATTTTGCGTAATTATCATTTGCCATTTTTGCCATTTTTGTCACCAAGCAATAAGTCCTTTAAAAAAGTCTTACCCAAATCATCACTCCCTCGCCAGACAAACTCAAGAGTCTTGGTCTTCATCCGAACCAGTTCATCTTCATAGCTGATGGGATTGATGAAGTGTCCATCAAACCCCATCTGCGCCATGAGAGAGGCGAATTCTCGAGAGTGCCCGTACACATCCGCCTGCCAAGTGACGAGAGGCCGCGAGCAGGAGAGGAAGGTTGCGTTGAGCTTCCTGGGGTTAAAAAGAGAGGCTATTACTTCATGAGGAAATAAATCTCGGTCGAGTCTAGATGAGGCTGGCACAGGACCGTAGAAATTGGCACGAGATTTAGGCCTATGTCCTGTAGTGGAAGGATAAAGGCTGTGGATGGTGGTGATGCCTAGGCTGAATACAAGAAAAATAGGATGACCTAAAAAATTAATGAAACTTAAACAGCAGATAGGAATTGAATATAGTACTTATCGTACCAGTCGTTTTAGTAAGTTTTTTATGCACGTGAAATAAATAAATCTATACTAATATATAAAGCTGAAGAGTTTGTTCGATTGTTTGTTTGAACGCGCTAATCTCAGGAACTACTGGCTCAAATTGAAAAAATATTTTTGTGTTGAATAGACCATTAATCGACGAAGGCTTTAGGCTACAAACCATCACGCTACGACTAATAGGAGCGAAGATACAATGGAAAATGTGAAAAAAAAACAGGGCAGGTATAAGTCATAACTTATATCTTCTACCCACGGGGACGAAGTCGCGGGCAACAGCTAGTTGCTTGATAAGAATATTGAAGGCAGTATAATAATATTTCCTGAAAAAAAAAACTCTTTTGTATAAAATTCTCGAGCCGCTGTTTAGCCGCTGTTTTGTTTTGCATGTTTGAAATAAAAATAATCCGAAATTGGTTTGACAAATTCTCAAAAAAAAAATGTGTGCATATATTGTGTAGGTCTAAGGCCGGACAAACTCTTCGAATATGTTTCATACCCCTAAACGGTAAGGACAATCCACGCCAAACATTTTTTATTCATATGGAATATAAATTCGCTATCGCTATTTAGACGATAAATAAATTATTTGGCAAAACAACGTTTTCAAGACAACTAGTACAGTTATTATTCCACTCACCTCAAACTATAAGTGAAGTGGTCTATAATAGCGTGGTAGCTAGTGGTGGCCTCGTCGCTCATGCTCCACCCACCGCCGGCTATGAACAGCCTCCCTTGTCGGAGTAGCTGGTATACCATGCGGCGAACTGCACAGGAAGGCGAGATGAGGTTAGGAGAGTGCATTGATATATTTAACGATCTAAACAAATCGGTTAATTTACAAATAAATTAAACCCTCCAATTTATTTTTCGGCTACCAAAAAAATATTATGCTTAACCTTGATTTTATTTTTAGTATAAACGAGAGCAGAGATACGTCGTCTGTGAAAAATTAAACCAAATATTACTTAGTTGACATAACTAGAGGGTAAAATGGAACCCCCATTTTGCCCTGTAGGTACGGTACTCTAAAAGTCAAAATGTTTTACTTTAGAAAAGAATAGAATAGAATATTTATTTAATGTTGTTACAGGTATAACAAAAAAAATAACAGGTGGTAGTGTACATAAAAAAGGATCTCCGTAACATACCCAGAGGGTGTACATTATTGGTATAGGTGCAATCACAATGAATTAACAAATTAAATAAAAGTACTTAACTAAAATAAAAATCACTAATAAACACAATAAAGGAACAAAATTTGTTAGAAACAATAGTAAAATTATCTCCTTAATAACATTTCTCTGTTAGAAAATCGTTAATGCAATAATAACATTTACTAACTAGGTACATTTTGAGCCCTTTTTTGAATAATTCATCATTTAAGTCTCTTATTGGTTTTGGTATCTTATTGTAAACGATTGGTGCCATACAAAAGACACTTTTATGTAGTAAAGCCGTGTTAGACATCTTTACACATAATTTAAGGGCCTGTAGACAAGTTACATATGTTTCCTCGCTAACACTGACAAATCTCTCAAATTACATTCAAGTCAAGATGTGTCCAAGTCACGTCACTTGTCGAAGTGCAATGTCACTCACATACATTTGAACATTTATCTCGAAGCCGAAACAAACAAGTCTTTTATATAGATTGTAATCGCTTTTTGAGTTTCTGATCATTGCAAAGATTGTCCGCCTCCATTGCGAAGGGTAATGTTCTTGTAGAAATTAAGTTCAGTAAAAGATGATTACCTGTTCCATCCCTATTCTTCCACCAATGAAATAAATACGGAAGGTCTGAGAGAGTGAATCTGAAAAAGAAGAAGTCTATATCTTAACTACTCGTAATATTATAACTGAAAGTGTTTGCATGTTTGTTACTCAGTCACGCAAAAACGGCTGAACGGATTTCGACGAAATTTGGCATGCATATAGCCATTGACATGGAAAAGAACATAGGCTACCTTTTATCCGGATTTTTGAAATAGTTTTCGAGGGAAAATTGAATACGTGTGTAAAAGTTATAAAATCACTAAGGGGATGTGTTTTCATGCAAACGGGGACCACCGAACGCTGTAAACTGAAGTCCGCACAGACGGAGTCGCGGGCAACAGCTAGTTATAACATAAAAATATAATATACGCGTCAGTCGCGTTACCAACTAAGCTACCGAGGTGACTGACCGAGAGTACAAATTCTTCCTATTATTGTAGCAAGTCATGATGAGCGATGGACTGTTTTTAACCTGCTTTGAAATTTCTGTTTCTAAGGCTTTGGTCTCGATTCAATTCGAACACCACGCTGCGTTCCAAAATTGTGATAATAGTCGTTGGCAAAAAGCTGCCAGAATGATATGGGATTGGGTGGGTCACGTCAGCCGCATGGACAAAAGTTACCAAACTATGGGACCCAGCTAATGAACGACGTCACCGCGGCCAAGGAAGCGGTGGCGAGACGATCTATACGCTCACTGCTTGGGCTGGTTCCATGTGGCCCAGGATAGAGAATCGTGAAAGAATTTAGGGGAGGCCTTTGCCCCACCATGGGCGGGTTAATAAAAGTTTTTTTAGTTTAATAAAGGTTTTGGTTAAAGTATAACTCGTTTGGTACTAAGTATATGAACGAACTTTCTATTATCATGAGTCCAAAGTGCAGTTATGACAGCATCCAATATATTCTTCATATTAACTTTGCTGTGGTCGTAGAAATCGTCATCTGAAACAGAACATTTGATCACATACAGTTTTAATTTGAACTAATCTTTAATAGTTGAAAAAGTATGCAAAATTTACGGTATCTGATAATTCAGAATGAAAGAGACAAGGCAAAATACTACAGGTATTTTTTTGGTTTATAAAAACGACTCCCGCACATAGAAATGCAATCATTGTGTCGAGGGGAGTTTCACAAACATTCAAGTTACATGCACAAAGACACCCGGACTCGCTACAAGCATTCGTGGATCACACATACACTTGTGCTACGCGGGGATCAAACCCGCTACACGACACACTCAGTAAGTTTGGCGTGGTGAATTCAACTACTCGGCTATCCGTGCAGTCCAACATAGATCTCGATGCCGTGCAATTGTAATACCGTCCAGCAGTGGACGAATATGAGGTGATGATGATGATGATGATGATGATATAGATATACATACATCCTGTATAATGTTGGTAAAACGTCCTCGTGTACCCCAACTCTCCGTGCGTCGCAGGTACTATGTGCACATTCAAAGCACCTTCGTTTAGTCGAGGACAACTCTGAAACAAGCAGAAAACGAGAAAATAAAATTCATGAGATGTGGTCAGTGTATGGGTGAACATCTTTGTCTTATCAAGTTCCTCTGGTTTCAGAAGGGACGTTTAATTGTGGGTCCCGGCTGTTATTTACACACCTTTGGCAGTCGTTACAGGTAGTCAGAAGCTGGAAAGTCTGACAACCAGTCTGATTAAGGAGTATTGTGTTGTCTGTAACTGGTTTGAGGAGGTCAGATAAGCAGTCGCTCCTTGTAAAACACTGGTACTTAGCTGAGTCCGGTTAGACTGGAAGCCGACCCCAATATAGTTGGGAAAAGGCTAGGATGATGGCAATACTATAAAAATCAAAAGATTTTATTTCAAGTAGACCGTTTTACAGGCACTTTTAAAACGTTATAGTGGTGACTCTAGTTGCACGGTTCCAAAGTGTCATTCTTATGGAGAGAAGAACCGGCTAGAAACTACAATATGATGACACAATGACTAAATCACAGATAGACAGTGGAGTTTTGACACTTTGATATTTTGAACCTTTCTGTGCGGAATTCTAAAAGTTTATGACTTACCATATATCCACACGCCTCTCCAAACTCAGTCATTGGCGTTAAAAGATCTTTGGCTATAGCATCCATAGACATAACTCTACTCATAAACAATAATTGTAGCAATGACACAATGACTATACATTCCAATTGCATTTTTGACACTTTTTAATTCACTTTAAATATTTATTTATAAAGACTATTTATTTTAATTATATTTTGTTTATATTAGGTATGCTTATTAGCTGTCTGAAGTAATTCCAAAAATAATTCTTATTAATCACTTTATTTATTCTGATTAATGATTAAACACTCACTCTTAAAACTATTATTAAAAATCACTATCTGCAAAGAAAATATCCCCGTAAAACCAATGCAATAATTAAACAAATCGATAGATTCACAAATTAATTACGATTTTTTTAATATTCAATAAACACATTTTGATATATATATTTTAAAATATTTTAATCACACATATTTAGTTTTATTGCCCAAGCTTTAACCATCACCACGTCAGCTCATGATTAAGGACTCCGGTTGGGTCCGAAACTAGTCGGGCGATCCCGATACATACGCGTGAGTAAACCGTTATCAAAATTTTTAACCATTAACGTTTTCAACTATTTTTAAAGTTAATTTTAATATTAAAGTATGTTAATACGTGTTGTCAATTTGAGTGTCACAAGTCTACTGTTAATGACATATAATTAATAACAAAACAATGCTTGATTGTTATAATGATACAATATCCTGTTGTCATATATCTCCGGTTGCAAGATTGGAATGTTATAAGAATAATATTAACAGGGCCAGTTGTGAGCAGAACTTGAATGTCCTAGGGAGTCACTCTTTAAACAGTGCCGGCGTTATGGGGAGGCGTGATGGGGCGATGGCCCAGGGCGACAAATTCAGGGGGGCGCCAAGGTCTGAAGTTGGAGTCTCTTGCCTCTCCTGGCGCAAACCCTCAGAACTGTGCTCTACGCTAGAGGTGGAATACTTCCACTGCCAAACGTAACGCTAAAGGAAAGATGAAATTCTTAATATAATTTTCTTGGGATCAGCAAAAAACTAACACTTGATATTGCTTCCCTCAAGTGGGCGCCACAATATTATTATGGCTACTTATCGTGGCACTGACTTTAAAGGAACTCCTAGTTCTTTCTTGCCTTAACTGTTTGGCTAGAGGGCGGTCGCTAGAGCTATATTTGACTGCACGGGTAGCCGAGTGGTTGAGGTCACCACACCAAACCCACTGAACATGATGTAGGATCGATCTCGCAAAGGACAAGAATTTGTGTGATCCACGAATGCTTGTCCTGAGTCTGGGTGTCTTTGAGCATGTGACTTGAATGTTTGTGAAACCCCTATGTTCTTTAATGGAATAGAGGTGGATGGCTCCTGGTAGATGCTCCAACTAATTTGAGATTAAATTTCGCCACAAGGCCTCTGCATGTGTGACCTGTTTCTCCCTGCACGCCTCTAAAAAGGGCCGGGTTTCTTTCCATGAAGGTAAACAGATATCAGTTAATATCTGTTCTTTTATAGAGCAGGAGCGGTTGTTCACACCCACCGACTAAACACGGGAGACGTTGTACGGTGGTTCAGGTTTAATCAGTAAGAGTCTGACACTACCCGCGCATTCTCCGAGGAGGTGTCTATGACGATTTGGCCGCCTAACAAAAATAAAAAAAGGGTTGGTTGACACCCCGTCAAATTAACACATTGTGAGGAAACTTAGATTATTTAATGACATTTGAGTCTGGCATCGCCAACCCACTGCCTATATTTAGGGCAAATAATCTGCAGTAGGACAGTTACAGGCTGGAGTTATTAACAGCTTCGGTAATGGCGCCCCACCGTGGGGCAGCTCATAAGCGTGCTGATCAATGTTTACGTCGTCATTTCCAGACGTTTCATTTATTTATAAACAATAATATGTTTTATTATAAATAAACAATGGCTTACAATGTTGTTTGTTTGTCAGATGCTGAATGTATAATATGTGATGCTTATTGTTACGGTAAGATCATTTAATACCGGAAGACAGGTCTGGGCTATGCTGCTGGGCAGTTTGTTGCTCTGTTACTTCTCTCACAGGTACAGCTCTTAGGAAGCGATGATGGGTGGGTAATACGGGGAGCTGTCTTTACACGGTGATTTTTTAGTCGTCTTACAAAAGCAGCCCAGTTCATGTGTCCGACGTAAAATACCCCTAGGCGCGATTATTTTTTTATCGTCAACTAAGATAATAAGTACGAAGAAAATTAAACAAGAGAAATCTGAAATATACTCTTAAAAATGATAAAAACGCCGCCGCCTGCGCCCCCCCTCATCATTGTTACAAGGCTCGGACCGCGCTCGCAACAGAGCTGTGTTTCTAAAAAACTACGAATTGCATCATAATATTAAATAAAAATTGCATTTTTTTTTCAAATCTCATAAATACCTATTTTTTTATCATGAACGTGTTCTAGTCATTGGATACATGAACTGGGCTGCTTTTGTAAGACGACTAAAAAAATCACCGTGTATATATATTTGCAATAAAAATATGTTTTTTTGTAGCAAAACTTGAATAAAAGGATTTATAATTATTTAGCGTATCAAGAATGAACTGAAATAAAAATGGTTTTGTAAGTTTTTGTTTGCTTTCTTAATTGAGATGAAAGACGGAGCCGCTGTTGCGTTATTGTTAGCTTCTAGCAACAGCATTTTCCATTTAATATACAATATACGTTTTTTTTTTCTTATTTTTTGCCTCAGACAGGCAGAAAGTCATTATAGCTAGACTATCGTGGTTCATAAGTTACAGTCTAATAATAGATAGAAAGATAGCAGACCAAATAATACATGGTTCCATTTCACACTTTGAGTAAGGTAGGGTTCCCTTATTGAAACCCTATTACCGAGGGTCTAGGAAAGATAAGGGTATCAAGGGAAAGGCCAAAAATAAAAATACGAAATAACAAATTACAACAAATAAATATTTATTAAAAGTCTCCTTAAATCTACACATGATTTGACAACTTAACTCTAATATCATGGAACAGAGAAACAGTGGGAAATGTTCAAAGTTAGTTGTGTCAATGTTAGGAGATAATGATCTACTTTTGTATTTGTATCTATACTAATATATAAAGCTGAAGAGTTTGTTTGTTTGAACGCGCTAATCTCAAGAACTACTGGTCCAGATTGAAAAAATATTTTTGTGTTGAATAGAACATTCATCGAGGAAGGCTTTAGGCTATATACCATCACGCTGCGACTAATAGGAGCAAAGATACAATGGAAAATGTAGAAAAAACAGGGCAGGTATAAATCATAACTTATATCTTCTAACCACGCGGACGAAGTCGTGGGCAACAGCTAGTGTGTGCTTACAACCTGATATTAAAATTTAAACCTGCATAAGCAGAAAGCGAATTAATCGACGGCACTTAAGTATGGTATGGGCTACAAACATCTCTTGCTAGCAAAAAAAATACTGGTAAGTGACGTCACACGAGATCTTTATGCATGTGACTTGAATGTTGACACTTCCCTTTCCTTTCCTCTGTTCCATGATTTTTTTCAATCAATCTATCTTAGTAAGATATATAAATTCTATGCTTTTCCATAGACAAGAGTTATTTCTTTAAGTTTTACTGATGGGATAAATCGGTTAAGACCGATTTAATGCGAGTCGGAATGAGGGTTCCGTACAAATATGCTAGAGTAACACAATTTGGAAAACTTTGTACATCCACAAAATTTATGACCGTACAGAGGTTGCTTAACCTTGACTTTTTATTTGCGATTTTAGCGGCAACAGAAATATATATAATAGACGGTTAAATTATCACAGATGTTATGATAATTTAACTGTCTAACTATCATGGTTCATGAGATACAATCTGGTGAGATACGGACGGACAGCAGAGCTTTGGTTAGAGGTATGCATGCCGTCTTTTTTACGGAACCCATCACATGTGTTATCCTTACATTTGGGGAATCTGTTAAACTATCAGAAATATCACTTATATATGGTAAGCATATCATTCTATAAACCTTAACAAGTATTCTAATATTGAAAATATCAAAATAGGTACATCAGTTTTCGAGAAATTTTTATACAAACATACACACACCTTACTTGTGAAACTAGTTTATTTCCATTTTAATTCGGTTTTCGATACTCAAAATTCCCCATTACCGTGTTGTGTTGTCAGATAGACAGTCTCTCTGTAGCATACTGGGTTTTAGCTGTTAATTATTCATTCAATTTTAGAAAATCTAACAAAAACACAGCACTCACATATTTCAAAGTCGGTTAAATACTATACTTAAATATAAACATAGAAAATAAAACCCATCGTATTAATAAATTTAAATAAACAGAAAAAAAATTACCCTTAGACCATAAGATAGTGTAATAATTATAATAAAACATTTTCCCATTGAATTTCATACACTTCCATACAAATTTGACACTTCTACACGCAAAATGTATGATAGTAACAAAACTGTCACGTGACAAATCTAAAAAGTGACAAATACATACATTTTTGTATGACTTTTACTTGTAGAAATGTCAAATTGTATGAGACTTTGGTGCTTTTAACATCATTCTGTATAAGAAATAGTTGTATTATTTTTAAGAGCACCCTTTATATTTTGTTCGTAGCCCTATGGTGATTAACAATTAAAAGTGATATTGAAAAACATAAAATTGGTGATTTGAATATAAAGTAATGATAATCAGTTCACTTGAAACATGTTTTTTTGTGGGTAAAACGGAGTGAAAAGGAAATAGTTTTTTTTTCCTAAAATTCGCATAC
Organism: Trichoplusia ni; assembly: GCF_003590095.1. Taxonomy (NCBI): domain Eukaryota; kingdom Metazoa; phylum Arthropoda; class Insecta; order Lepidoptera; family Noctuidae; genus Trichoplusia; species Trichoplusia ni. Next base: position 6,848,865 of record NC_039480.1, read on the forward strand.
GTTTTTATATAAAAATGCTTACACACAATTATTTTATAAACAGCTTGTGATTTGTGTGTGACTAATATAATAAATGTGACAACTCTGTCTGTCTGTTAAGCTTTCACGTGACCACTGAACTGATTTTAATGAAATCTGGTACAGAGATAGAGTTGACCTTGAGAAAGAACATAGGATAGTTTTTATCCGGGACTTTTGAAGAGTTCTCTTGGAAACGCGATATAACCGACAACGACGCGGGCGAAGCCGCGGGCAGAAAGCTAATTTTCATATAATCTTTATAATTTTATCTTGTGAAACGACCAAATTTTAATGAAAACTAACAACTTTCTTATAGATTCTCTTCTTACTCCGTTTTACCGTAATAATTTTGTTGGTTATTTATATGAAACTGTAGACCTATTAAGACGGCCTAGACAATGTTTCATTTTGGTATAGAAAACTTCAAATGTATGTGAATGACATTCCTCTTCGACAAGTGACGTGACTGACTTGTCAGTTCAATACATT